>NC_056732.1:1371086049-1371384828 GCF_019279795.1 Protopterus annectens | reverse complement strand
TCTGTCTTAAGGGAACATTTCCACTGGGAAAGTCAGGATTTCTCTGAATCTAAAACGAGACTTAGGGATTTTCTTTTACTTCTTTAGCATAGGCCTTTGGCTGTACCTCCTGTTCTAGACATTGTTGATGATGTTTTTTCAGAATCCAGTATGACTCCTGATTCTCTGCCTCCAGCTCCTTGTAAGCCAGATACTACAGAGTTCCTGACTCCCACAAATTCCTTTTCAAAAACCCTATTGCTGATCCTGAAACCATTTCTCAGGGTTCCAAGGGCATCAAGGCCTCTTCTGCCAAAAATCCTACCCCTTCTGATAGAGATTCCAGGGTGCTGGATAGATGGGGTAAGAAGGTTTACACATCTACAACCTTGGCAATCAGGGCTTTAAACTGTCAAATTCACATGCTTAATTATCAACAGCGTATCATGGGACTACTTAAACAGAAAATTATGTTAATTTCTGACTGTGTGGAAAATAAAGAATTGCAGGATTTATTGCATTCAGCTGAACAAGTTGGAAAACATACTTTGCAATGTGGTTTTGATTCCTTGGAGGCCACTTGCAGGGCTGCTCTAACTGGATCTGTGCTAAGAAGGCATGCTTGGCTCTAAGTGCAAACTCTGCCTGACCATGTTAAAGCAAAATTGTTGGATGCTCCTTTACAACAGGACCGTCTCTTTGGTAATAAGGCCGAGGAAGTGTTAAAAAAGATGGAAGATAAAGCTTAAATCTATGCAAACTGTGAAAGATTTCTTACAAGTGCAACCTCGAAGATTTAGTAGGCTCTGGCCTACTAAGAACTGGTCCTTTCCAGTCCCCTCGAGAGCCAATCAGGTCAAATCAAGACATTCCAAAGGCTCCAGGTTTCAGTCACAAGGAACTTTTAGAACAAAACGAGGTGCCTCCACCTCCAAAACTGGAAGCAACAAGGCACCTCTCTATGGTAAACAGTCTCAATAACTTCCCTTTACAATCACCAAGCACTTACCTCTTAGCCGCCCCTTTGGGGGGAAAACTAGCACTTTATGCATGAAACTGGCAACTTATTTCCCAGGACAAATGGGTTTTAAATATAGTATCCCAGGGATACAGATTTCACTTCCACACGTTGCCAATCCCAAACAGACAGCCAGATCTGCCCCCAAATCAGTGGGCAGAGGCCCAGAAACAAGTTCTGTCCCTCATGAACATGGGGGCTATTCAACCAGTACCAGAAGAGGAAAAGGGACAAAGTTTCTACTCCAGACTTTTCCTGGTACCCAGAAAAGGCAAATCATGGCGTCCAATTCTGGACTTATCCACTCTAAACACATTTCTGGACATTCCAAAATTCAAGATGCTGACTCTTCAAGAGTTACTACCTATGCTAGGCAAAGATGCCTGGTTGGTAACTCTAGACTTAAAAGAGGCTTACCTGCATATCCCAATCGGGGAATCTTGCAGAAGATACCTCTACTTCAAAGCAGGCTACTCGCATTACTAGTTCTCTGCACTGCCCTTTGGCTTATCTACTGCGCCCAGGGTCTGCACAAAGTGCCTGGCACCAGTAATTGCATTTTGCAGGCAAAGAAATATTCAGATATATCCATACCCGGACGATTGTCTAATTCAGGCAGAAAACAAGGACATTCTTCTAAAGCATCAAGCGTTTGTAAAAAGGGTTCTAACTTGTCTAGGGTACACCGTAAACGAAAAGAAATCACAACTGGTACCCTCTCAAAAAATTAAATTCCTGGGTGCAAGCTTGAATACAACTGCCCAGATGACTTACCTTACGCCAGAAAAGCAAATTCAATTGGTGACTTACTTCAAACAGGTAGCCACAAAAACCCTGCTATCTACAAGACAGATTTTGCAAGCCTTGGGGAGGAATGCCTCCTGCATTCTTCTAATTCCATATGCAAGACTGTATATGAGGAAACTTCAGTGGTACTTAAAAAGTTTATGGAGTCAACATTGTCACAGCCTGGAAACAATGATTCCTATTATACCTTGCCTGCAACTAGAGTTCCTATGGTAGGCAGAGGCCTGCCACCAAAACAGGGGACCGCCATTCACTCCACCCCCTGCCACCCAAACCCTAACAATAGACGTATCAGACTATGCTTGGGGGGCTCATCTGGCAGGGAAGTGCATTCAGGGCAAATGAACCCCGAATCAAATGTACCTACATATCAATCAGAAAGAGATGCTAGCTGTACAGAATGCTCTGACAGCCTTCAAGAACTACCTTCATCCAGGACAATTAATGATAAAGACAGACAACACCACAGTTATGTGGTACATAAACAAGCAGGGGGGGGGTACACATTCCTACCCCCTTTGCAGACTAGCCATGGCATTGTGGAACACAGCCTTGACCTATCAGATACAACTACAAGCTCAATTCCTGCCAGGAAAGCTAAATACTCTGGCAGATGAACTAATCAGAAATCTTATGGGCCCACATGAATGGAAACTGGAACCACAAGTTTTCAACATGTTGACACGCAAATGGGGGAACCCAGATATAGATCTTTTTGCCTCACCCCAGAACTATCAGTTGGACAAATTCTGCACAAGAATTTATCACAAAAAAGCTTGGAAAGTGGATGCTCTATCTTTCAGCTGGAAAAGCCTATCAGTCTATGCTTTTCCCCCTCTGCCTCTGCTCTCCAAAGTTCTACTAAAAGTCAAACAGGACAAACCAAAAATGATTCTGATTGCTCCAGACTGGCCTCGCCAACACTGGTACCCACTCCTGCGCAATGTCACACCTTCCTCTGTGGCACCTGTCTCAGATACCTTACCTACTGCCTCAGCAGAACTACCAAATTCTGCACACTCAGCTCCAAACTTTGAATCTTGCAGCGTGGCTAATCAACTAATTTCACCCTTGGCATCCCTCAGCAAACCAGTGATGGATGCCATTTTGAAGGCTAGAAGGCCTAGTACTAGAAAATCTTATGCTGACAAATGGAAAAGATTCTGTGCCTGGAACCATTCGCAAGGAATAAGCACAGCAATGCCCAATATTCCTCAAATTCTGCAATACTTAACTGAGATGCTTTACAAGGGCCTATATTTTTCTTCCATAAAAATCCATGCCTCAAGACCTCCCAGGAGAGCACCAACTCCTGCATGGGACCTCAATTTTGTTCTGGAAAAACTCACTCTCCCTCCTTTTGAGCCAGTTGCTACTGCAGACCTAAAATTTCTCTCCTGGAAAACAGCTTTCCTTTTAGCAGTCACTTCAGGCTGTTATGGCAGTGGAGCCTTTCATTATTTTTCATCCGGACAGTGTGGCTCTCAGGACCAGTCCATCTTTCATGCCTAAGGTGGTATCCAGTGTGGCTCTTAATCAGATCATTCATCTGCCAACTTTCTTCCCCAATCCACAGAACAAAGAAGAGCGGATTCTGCATTCATTGGATGTACACACACAACTTAGATTCTACTTAAACAGGACAAAATCTCTAAGAAAATCTGAACAACTATTGGTGGCATTTTCTGCAGGGGCAGAGGGAAAGGCTATTTCAAAGCAGACTATTTCCAAATGGATAAGCCATTGTATTTGTTTCTGCTACTTGCACTATGGTAAACCTATCCCCAAGGGGATCAGGTCTCATTCCACCAGGGCTGCATCTACTTCTGCAGCCTTTCTCAGAGGGGTTCCTACCAGAGACATTCTAGAAGCTGCTACCTGGAGCTCAGTTCATACGTTCACCAAACATTACCATTTACCTCTCTTCTCTAAATCCAGAGCTGGCTTTGCCACTGCTGTCCTGCAGGGCCTTATAGCTGCTCTTAATGTTGTATAAATCCATCCTCCCAACCATAGCTTTGGGATTCTACCCAAATGTAATGATTTCCACGGTGAAACACAAAGAATATAGTACAGTTGTGTACACTTACCATAAATGTAGATGTTCGAGTGAATTCACTGTTGCAGTCCTGGTTACCCACCCTCCAGCCCCCTGTTTTTCTCTTACTATACCTCTCTTTTCTTTTACTATGCTCAAAAGCCTTTTTGGGTATATTTGCTTTTGTTTGGAGATATTTTTTTTGTGTTTTAAATTATATACTTATCTATACATATATATTTTTTGCTCCCCATTTTGGGGGCACCTGACATCTGGGGCAAGAAAAACTGATGTAATGGCGTCAGCTGCATGTTTTATACCCCTGACGATCTGACATCATAGAAGAAGGGACAGCAACAGACGCAGGATCCAAGACTTTGTTAATCAGGCAGACTGAGGGCAACCTGCCAGCAGATTACCAAAATGTAATGACTGCAACAGTGAATACACTCGAACATCTACATTTATGGTAAGTGTACACAACTGTACTATCTCATTGTTGTAAGGTATCAGTCAGGAGAAGAGTACAAAAAAATTTCCACAGTATTGGATATACCATGGAACACAGTGAAGACAGTCAACAAAAAGTGGAGAAAATATGGGGCAACAGTGATGTTGCAAAAAACTGGATGCCCCTCCAAAATTAATAAAAAGACGAGAAGAAAACTGGTCAGGGAGGTTACCAAGACCTACAGCAACACTGAAGGAGCTGCAGGAATTTCTGGCAAGTACTGGTTGTGTACTACATGTGACAACAATTTCCCATATTCTCCATATGTCTGGCTATGGGGTAGGGTTGCAAGACGGAAGCCTTTTCTTACAGAGAAAAACATCCAGGCTTGGCTAAAATTTGCAAAACAATACATCGTTTCCCAAAAACATGTGGGAAAATGTGTTATGGTCTGATTAGACCAAGGTTGAACTTTTTGGCCACAATTCCAAAAGGTACTTTTGGCGCAAAAACAACACATGTTAAGTTGTCAATCTCGCCTTCATTCTTGCTTGATGGGTTCGGAGCCGATCCTCGGCTCCGACTCGGCACTTGCTAAGCTCGAGAGTCACTTTTACCAGCTCGAGGCAGCCCCATATCCCATGATGCAAGGCGGTAAGTACCCAGATCTCGTTTGCCGCTTCGCTGATGAGGTCCTCCTTTTACCAGCTCCTGGTAAGTGATTTGCTACTTTGCTATTTTAGCCCCTTTTAACAAAAAAACCCTTAATTGTTAGTTTTATATCAGTTTTAAACCTTTTCTGACAGAAAATTCTCTGTCTCTTCTTACTTTTTTAGTCAGACTTTCACCCATCCCATCCCTCACTGTTAGGGTGTGTGTGTGTGTTTACTAGTTATACCTTTTGGTATATTTAATTTAATTTCTTTGACTGGTGTGTGTGTCTGTGTGTTTTTACACCATGTCTAAAGAAAGGGTCTCAGGCTTTAAGAAGTGTGACTCGTGCTGTCAGAAAATATGTCTGACAGACGGTCACACTTCTTGCCTGTACTGTCTGGGGCCTCTTCACCTGCAGGACTCCTGTGCTATATGTCATTCTTTCAGCCAGAGAGTCCTGCAGGAAAGAAGAAATAAGCTGTTTTTGAGGGGCCTTCTTAAGCCGGAGGGCTCTCCGGCTAAGTCGGCTCCATCCAAGACTTCTAAGTCTTCCAAGGCCCAGGCTTCTGTGTCCAAGCCTGCGGCCTCGGCTCCGACTCATTCAGAGTCGAGATCGGCTCGCTGGAGCCGATTCTGGTAACTAAACCTTCGGCACCGATGGCTATCGGTGCCGATTCTGGTTCGACCACTTCGGTGTCGGCTCCGATCGGTTCCGACCACCATGTGGCTCAGGCATTGGTGTCTGCTCCGATCGGCTCCGACACCGTTACTTTTGTGGCTGTATCGGCTCCGGCTGGAGCCGATGCATCAGCTACCTGTCGGCTCCGATAAGTTGTCGGCTCCGACAGGTTCAATAGTTTCATCGGTTCCGATGGCTCCTTCGAGGAAGAGGTCTAGGTCTCCTTCCTTGGAGCCGATACTTTCGGCTCGGCTTCACCTCTCCTCTCGAACGCAGCCATCGGAGCCGATCTTCAAGGTCATCCAGGCTTTCTGACCATGATTTAGAGAGAGTGGTCAGTAGATTACTTAAGTCACAGGCACTGGCCCAAATGTTACATAGTCCGTCTCAACAGACGGCTATTGGTCCACACCCATTGCAGTTCCTCCTTCAACTCTACCCCAGAGCTTGGAGTTGGAGTCTTCGGGAATGGTTACTGCTACGGCTGAGGGACAGATACCCCTTCTGTTCCTTCAGCCTCTACTCTTATCTCCTCTTGAGACCTTCCTTAGAGGGATTCGGTGGCCGGGCTTCCATGGTCTCCTCCGAGGGGTGAGTGGCATCGGACCCTTGTCCGAGCCCGCTCTTCCCTTGGAGCCTCGGCCTTGGTGAGCTCTGCTCCGACATCTGCCTCGGAGACTTCCCTTTCGGTGGTCCCTGGAGTTCCTAGCTCTTCGGAACGGGTTCTCTCGGACCTTCCTGGGAGGGGAGCATTCGAGGTGATGAAGAGTGTGCTGGCCACGGGTATCAGCCAGCAGTCTGTTCCCTTAGCTCCTCCCTCTATAGTGCCTGTTGACATCTCTGCCACTTCTCTTGCTACAGGACCCAGAGATCCTCCACCTCAGGTTTCCCCATTGGGAATATCCCCCTCTTCCGAGGATTCTCCTGATGTTTCGGGAGATCCCCCTAGGAAGAGGACCTTTAAGAGGAAACATGTAGACTCCCCCGAGTCTATCACTTCAGATACTGACTTAGATGAGTCAGAGGGATCCCCAAGATCCCCCTCTGAGGATGTCTCCTTCTCAGACATCCTAGAACTCCTTAGACAGAGGGGAAACTGGCCCACCAATAATCCCTCTGAGGATGAGTCAGTATACCTAGAGGCGTTTGAATCTCGGCCCTCCACCTCCTGGGTGTCTCCGCCTTTCGACCCCCTTATGCAGGTTATTGCCCGAAAGGCATGGGCTGCTCCTGATTCTGTAGAGCCAGTCCCTAGGAGGCCTTCAAAATTTATTACTGCCCCGTGTGATAAGCAATTCCTCACTAAGGGTGTCCCCGCTGATGCCATGGTGGTGGCTGCTGCCACCAAGAAGGAACTTTCAGATCCTTCCGTACCCGTCCATCCTCCTAATAAGGACTCTAGGACCATGGATAGGTACGGTAAGCGGATGTTTTCCTCAGCGACCTTTGCTATGCTCGCTGAATTACCTATGTCACTTCACCAGACTCCAAAGGGATATCCTTAAGGAGCTAGGTGATGTTGTACAGGATCCTACAGCTGCAGGGGCTCAGGAAAAATTGCTTCGCAGCTAGGAACCCTTAATTCCATTGCAAACTCCTCCATGCGGCTAATATCATATGCTGCTGATGGAGCGAGTAGGGCCGCAGGTACAGGTGTGGCTCTTAGACGCCAAGCCTGGATGCGGCTATGTGACTTTGCAGATCCCTTTAAGGCGTCCTTCACAAATTCTCCCTTTGATGGGTCAGCTTTGTTTGGCCCTCAAGTGAAGGAAACTTTGACCAGGTGTGAGCAGGATGGCAAGACTCTTTCTGCGGTAGGAGTCCGTTTTTCCACCCCTTCTAGACCTTACCCCAAAGGACAGAAAGGTGGCAAAATGTGGTTCCAAATCCCAAGGAGTCACGCCAGATTCACGTGGTCAGTTTACCCCTAGAGGCAGAGGGGGTAACAACAACAGACGCCGCTCTAGAGGCAGAGGGGGTCCAAAAAACCAGGGAAACAGAGAGCCTCTCTCTGACAAGCCCTTTCAGCATCCCTGAGATGTTGCCCGGCTGTCCCTCCTTGGAGGGAGTCGGGGGAAGATTATCACTGTACCCAGAAGCCTGGCACTCCCTCACTCAAGACAGATGGGTACAGTCGATCATATCCAAGGGTTACATAATTCCTTTCGAGGAAAGTCCTTTCTACCCCTCAAATTCCCTTCCAGATGTACCACCCGGTCTAAGGGAAATTGCAGAGTTAGAAGTCTCAAAACTACTGCAAAAAAGAGCCATTCATCCAGTTACAACAGACCATTCAGAGCCCGGAATCTACTCAAGGTTCTTTTTGGTCTCCAAAAAGACGGGAGACTGGAGACCAATATTGGATCTCAGCAGACTCAACAAGTCTGTGAGGAAGACAAGATTCGAATGGTCACTCTTCAGTCAATTCTGCCCTTCTTACAGAAGGACAACTGGATGTGCTCAATAGATCTTCAGGATGCGTACTATCACATCAAAATTCACAGACGCTCCAGGAGATTTCTCCGCTTTCGGCTGGGGTCCAGTCATTTCCAGTTCAGAGCCCTGCCCTTTGGTCTCACTACAGCCCCCAGAGTGTTCACCAAATGCATGGCAGTGGTCACGGCTCACCTGAGACGCCAAGGATTCCAGGTGTTTCCGTATCTCGACGACTGGCTCCTTTCAGCCACCACCAGGCATCAGCTTATTCAAGCCAGGGATTACACAATAAAGCTTTGTACTCTTTTTGGCATCTCGATCAACTTCGAAAAGTCATCCTTATCGCCCTGCCAGTCTATTACTTTCATAGGCAAACTTAAACACTGTTCGGATGTCAGCTACCCTTACAGATCAAAGAGTTTCAGACATTCAAAGTCATGTCAGGATCATTCTAGCCAACAAGAAAGTACAGGCCAGAATGGTTCTAAAGGTATTAGGCCTCATGGCTGCGGCCATTACTCTTCTTCCCTGGCTCGCTTCTACATGCGCCTTCTTCAGTGGATGCTGTTCACACAGTGGTCGCCAACAACTTCCAATGCGTCACCAGATTCTGGTGACACAGACTTGCAAAGATCATCTTGCTTGGTGGATCACATCTCTCCAGGTTCACCAAGGCAGACACTTTGTACCCCCATCCCGGTAGCCACTGTCACCACGGATGCCTCCCTGATCGGGTGGGGGTCATTATCAGGGCAGGATGGTTCATGGACGTGGCAGCCGCTCGAGTACCACCTGCACATAAATGTCCTGGAGATGAGAGCAGTGCTTTTAACGCGTTGCAAGCCCTCAACGACTTTCTTCCCGTAGGGACAATTGCAGTCCACACAGACAACATGTCTGTAGTTTGGTATATCAACAAACAGGGCGGAACCAAGTCCTACCCCTTGTGTCGAGAAGCGCTCAGACTATGGCAATGGGCAATCTCCTCTCATCGGTTTCTGGTAGCAACGCATATCCCTGGGAAAACCAACATTGTAGCGGACAGATTGAGCAGAGCTATTCTCATGCCTCACGAGTGGTCTCTCAAGCAATCTATAGCGGAAGAGATTTTTCTGGAATGGGGTCGCCCATGTTGCATCTTTTGCTACTCCCCAAAACAGCAAATGCCCAGACTTCTTCTCTCTCTTCCTCTTCCAGGCCATCCCCAGAGACGCTCTGACCCAGGATTGGCCCCAGGGACTTCTTTATGCCTATCCTCCATTTCCTCTGATCCCTCAAGTTATCCAGAAAGCAACCGCTATGAGAGCCAAATTGATTCTCATTGCTCCTTACTGGCCTCGACAAGTTTGGTTCCTGTTCCTCCATCGTCACCTTTTGGTGCAGCCGTGGCATCTGGACCCAGTGCCAGATCTTCTGATTCACCAATCCGGTCAGCTGCACCGGTCTATCCCTTCTCTCAACCTCACAGCATGGTTGCTCCACTTCCTTCCTTAGCCAGGCTTCCTTTGATCTCTAACCCTGTTAGAGACATCATAGTAGCTTCTTTAAAATCCTCTACCAGGAGGATTTATGCAAGCAAATGGAAACGTTTCTCTTATTGGGCTAATGCCAAGAATATTGATCCTTTCACTGCCCCTGTTCAGGCAGTCCTGGACTTCTTAGCAGAGATTTTTCATGCAGGCTCCTCTTCTTCCACAGTCAGAGTTCAATTGGCTGCTATCTCGAACTTTCATGTCGGGATCGCAGATCACAATATCATGTCCCATAGGCTTTGTAAAGCCTTCTTGAAAGGAATTTTCCTGCTAAAGCCTCCAATCAGGAATCCTCCTCCTCAATGGGATCTAAATTTAGTGCTGACATCCTTGATTCTTCCCCCCTTCGAGCCAGCTGTTTCCTGCTCTCTAAAAATTTCTTTCTTGGAAAACTTTATTCCTAGTAGCTATTATATCGGCCAGGAGGGTGTCTGAACTTCAAGCTCTTTCGGTTCGACCCCCCTACTTGGTCTTTCACAAGGACAGAGTATCATTGAGAACTAATCCGACCTTTTTGCCTAAGGTCTCCTCAAAGGCTAATTTGAATCAATCTATTGAACTCCCTGTATTTTTTCCAAACTATTCAAACAGATCGGAACAAAAATTACATTATCTTGATGTCCACCGCCAACTCAGATATTATTTGGACAGAACTAAACAATTCTGGAAATCCGATCAACTCTTTGTTTCCTATGCAGATAACAGGAAAGGCCTTCCTGTTTCTAAAGTGACCTTATCTAGATGGCTGTCTTCTGTCATCTCTGAAATTTATCTGCTCAGGGGAAAACAGCTGTGCTCAAAACCTAAAGCACATTCAACTAGGAGCTTAGCTACTTCTACAGCCTTTCAAGCTAGACTTCCTTTAGACACTATTTGTGCAGCGGCCACTTGGGCCACTCCTCATACTTTTGTTTCCCATTACAAATTGGACTTGGCCTCCAGGGACAGAGCCAGTTTTGGCTCTACAGTCCTCAAGAGTCTGTTCCATTGAGCCACCCAGGATAGAGGTGCTAGGACTTGCTGTCCCATCAAGCAAGAATGAAGGCGAGATTGACAACTTAACATTAAGAAGTTATGTACCTACCATAACGTTCCATGTTAGTTGTCTTCTCTCGCCTTCTTTCTTGCGACCTTCCCTCCTTCCCCCAGGCCTGGACAGACCTTTCTACAAGAGATTGTAATGCTGAAGACCATTCAGAACTGGTCCTTCCTGTAGGCTTTCTTTCTTTCTTTCTTCCTTTGGGAAGTATTTATGCTTGGTGCTATTGCCCTTTGTCATCAAACGAGATCTGGGTACTTACCGCCTTGCATCATGGGATATGGGGCTGCCTCGAGCTGGTAAAAGTGACTCTCGAGCTTAGCAAGTGCCGAGTCGGAGCCGAGGATCGGCTCCGAACCCATCAAGCAAGAAAGAAGGCGAGAGAAGACAACTAACATGGAACGTTATGGTAGGTACATAACTTCTTATTCGCATCACCAAAAGAACACCATCCCCGTGGTTAAGCATGGCGATGGCAGTATTATCCTTTGGGGTTGATTTTTTACAGCTGGAACTGGGGCTTTAGTCAAGGTGGAGGAAATTATGAACAGTTCCAGATACCAGTCACTTTTGACCCAAACCTTCAGGTGTCTGCTAGAAAGCTGTAGATGAATAGGAATTTCACCTTTCAACACAACGACCCCAAGCATACAGCCAAATCAACAAAAGAATGGCTTCACCAGAAGAAAATTAAAGTTTTGGAATGGCCCAGCCAGAGGCCAGGCCTAAATCCAAGAGAAAATCTGTGGGGTGACCTGAAGAGGGCTGTGCACAAGAGATGCCCTCGCAATCTGGAAGATTTGGAGCACTTTTGCAAGGAAAAGTGGGCAAATATTGCCAAGTCAAGATGTGCCATGCTGATAGACTCCTACCCAAGAAGACTGAATGCTGTAAGTAAATCAAAAGGTGCTACAACAAAGTATTAGTTTAAGGGTGCGCACACTCATGCAACCAGCTTATTGTACATTTTTTTATTTTTTATATTTTTCCCCTAACAGATTTGTTTGTTTTTCAATTGAATTGTACAGGTTCTAGGTCACATTAAAGGTGAGAAACGTTTTGAAATGATTTATTTTGGTCTCATTTTTTTTATCACAAAAACCTGGCATTTTAACAGACGTGTGAACACTTTTTATGTCCACTGTATGTGTATGTGTATATATATATATATATATATATATATATATATATATATATACATATATATATATATATATATATATATATATATACACACACACACACACACACACACACACACACACACACACACACATACTGGTACACGTTTATAAATATGTATATGTTTGCTTAAACCTATATATGTGCGTATATGTATGTATATGTATATATGTGTGTGTCACATACATATATTAGAATGTCATAGAGTTTTAGTATATTGTGTGCTTTTTGAGTTTCTCTGAATACTTTATTCATGTACCATACATGAGTTATTTTTAAGCAGTTTTTAGTGATACTATTTATAGCATTTATTAGCTAAGTATAAGGTAGATACTTCTAGGATTAGTTAGTGGTTTAGTTTTGTAGTTTCTGCCTTTATTAACATTTTTATTAGTGTATATATTTATCTAATGCTTTCATACAGATGTATATTAAGTTTTAAGAGTGCATGAAAAATGTGAAGTTTGTGTTTACTTTGCTTTTAAGTTCTTTATTGATTTATTGCTTAAGTGATTTGCATGGTGGGTATATAAGGTATTGTATAATGTGGGTCTTTATGGTCTGATGAAGCGAATGTGAAAGCGCTTACCTCTGTGCACGAATAAAGGACTTTGTTTTTATATTTTTACGTGATATTGGCATTCTTATGGTTCATGGTTGCCTCTGTTACTATAACTTGGCTACATTATCCTTTTTTACTTTTTGGTAGCAAGGCATTTGCTCCGCTTGGTGTTATTTGCTTCGTTTTATACATACATACATGTTTGCATTCACAGATAAATTTCTAGTTGCAGATACCTATAGTTATGTAATATACATTTGCACTATTACCCCACCATTATTTTAACTTATGAAAATTAAGAGGGGAAAAAGGAAAATGTGAGAATAGTCACTGTAGAACTCTGGTCTTCGCCTTGAACCCACAAAACCCACTTAGCCAGCAGGTCGTCTTTCCTCCTGTTCAAGTTGTCATACCTTTCTGAAACTGGTGCCCAGTGTAGGTGATCCCTGTCAAGGGTGACAGGTAGTCACCCAACTCCTGTTGTAATTCAGTTTTGTTTCACACAGTGCCAGCCATTGCATTTTCCAATTTCTGCTGGTATGACTCCATGATCTTAATCTCCTTGTCTGACCAGCCTGGAGCTCAATCTCGTGCTTCCCCGGGTGCTGCCATCATTACTTTTGCCAGAACCAAAGTGAGAGGGTGGGAGTCACACTCTCCAAGATGTGGCATCATCCTGCCCAACCAATAGAACTTCAAGGGGGCATTACCCATGGAAATGATAGTAGCGTTGTCTGATTTTCTAATTGCATTGAATCTGTTTCATAAAGGTCCATTTTTCTTTTTTTTCCTTTTTTTTCCTTTTTTTTAATGCATATATCAGATGAGTTTGATTTGAGAAGAGAAATCAAGTTTTCAAGCCATTAATATGAATTGCCTATATGTGTATTTGCTTAACCAGCATAGTGCTTTCACCTGAATTCTGTAGTGTCATTGTAATTACGCATTACTAAGATGTTCGCCATTCTCTCTGCTACAATAGGCTATGGGTTGTATCCTGCCAAGGATACTAAAGCTCTAAATCCCTCCTACACAGTCACTTTGGCTGCTTATAGGCTAAGTCATTATGGAGGAAAGTATAAAAGCAGCCAGAGAGACTAAAAATCATGAGTATTTTCATGCTGTTTCATGCAGATGCATCTTAAGACTTCTCTTGTGCAGCATTTGCCCAAGGTTTCCTGTCATACATTCAGAACCTCGTTTTGTGACCCCATCCACACATATAAATTATATTTTTTAATATTATTTGCTGATTTGTAAAGCTAGAACTACAGTGGTGCAGGGATCAGATGGCTCTCCGTCTGGGTCTCTCTTCCTACCCCAAAGCAGTCAGTCTTGGCACACTCCATAGATTTTGCTTGGGGTGCAGTTTCTATGGGAGTAAAAGTGCATGGGATAATTCAGACAGACAGAAATACATAAATGCCAAAGAAATGCTGGCTGTGATTCAAGCTGTAAAAGCTTTAAATGATGTTTGGCAACCAGGCCCTTTTCAGATGATTACAGGGCTCTGTATTAGTTCATTGAAGGTTCACTTCAGCGAACCTCTGTTCATCGAACAAACAGCATCAAATGTTCACTTCAACTAATGTGTTACATGGGGAAAGTAACTACTTGCCCAACATTTCCCCATAATGCACACCAGATTATTTTAAACCCATGCAGGTGGAGGACTGTGACTTCCCCCACTATATATACCAACTCTGAGATCAGTCTAGAGTGGGGAAAGGACACATTTCCTTATGTTGGCCAAGTAGTTCCTTTCCCCATGTAAATCCTTCGCTGATATGAACATTCGTTGATGTGAATGTTCAATGAAAGGAGGTTTGCTGAAGTGAACCTTCAATGAACTAATATAGACCCGATTACAGAGAATACCACAGTGAAGTGGCACTTTAATAAACAAGGGGGTACCAAGTCATCCCAGCTGTTCCACTTGATAATGATAGCTTGGGAGGTAACTCTTCCTAACTCCCTAATTCTTCTGGCCTCTTATAGCAAATCATAGTGTCAGACAAACTAATCATATCCTGGACAGACAGTTGAAACTCAGTCCATAGGTATTCCAGGAATTGATCCAGATGTGGGGTACACCTCAAGTAGATCTGTTAACCTCCTTTCAGAACAGATGACTAGACAAATTCTATTCCAGGAATCCTTGCAAGCAAGCCTGGAAAACAGATGCTGTCTTATTCCCCTGGTCAGGAATGTTCCTTTGTTTTTCCACTCTTTCTACTGATTTCTAAGGAACTTCTGAAGATTCGGAAAGATTCACTAAAAGTCATTATGGTGACATCCTTTTGGCCCAGTCAGAATTGGTTCTCCCTACTTATGGAATTGTCCAAGGGCAGTTACCACAAAGTTCCTCATAGACTGGGTCTGCTCACACATGACAAGGGTAGTTTGATACATCACGACATCAAATAACTGCAATTGGCCACCTGGATAATTCCATTTTAATGCACTTTAGGCACCTTTATTTATTTATTTATTTTTATTTAACATTTTTTTACTGGGAAAGTTTGACTTTGAACAAAGTCAGTTTTCAGCTGAGGCCAGGGGAGAAATGCTTCAGATGCATGTCTTTGTAACGTGGGAGGAAACCAGAGCACCCGGAGGAAACCCACATGAATGCAGGGTACTTGCGTATTATCGCAACCAGATTTTCGCTGTTGTGACTTTTGCTAGATTCAGTAGAAATGAGGCCATGAAACAGTGTAAATTGGCATTCAGAGTGTGTATTGCTGGGGAATAATTTCGAATTACCTTTGGGAACAAAACAGTGGAGGAAGCCCTCTTCCTGTTTTTTGCATGCTTGTATTGTCATGCCTGCTGTCGGTGTGGTGGACGGATTGCATTTACTGTGTGGAAAGAATCCTTCAGAGAAGAAAACACAGACATAGTAGTGATGGTTTTAGTGACATTTATTTTTTAACAATTTCTAAATACAATAATGGTTAAAAGTAAGCAAGTGTGGGTTAAACAATTTCTCAGTGTCTGTGTTTTACTTTTCTGAAGAATTTCTTCTGCAGGTTCAAAATGAGACAAACGATAGTATGATAGCTGCCATGAAAAGTGTAGCGTGCCTGTGTAATGCACGCAAAAAAAAAAAAAACAGGAAGATGCTTTTCTCCACTGTCTCTGTTCCCAAAGGTAATCTGAAGATATTCCCCAGCAAAACACACTCTGAACACCACTTTACGGTAAATGTAAAGTTTTGGGGCACTACTACACATTTACAAAGATGGTTTGAATTGCTTCATGTACTCCAATCTGTAGTGGTATGCGCATCTCGCACCGTGAAAATCTGGTTGCGATAATACATAAGTACCGAATGCAGGAAGGACATGCAGACTCCACACAGAAGGCACCCCACCTGAGAATCGAACTGGAGAACCTCTTGCTGAGGTGGCAATGCTACCTCTGCACCACTGTGCCATTTTTCATGAAGATGTGCAGCGGGTATTAAATGAGGCAAGAAAGCCTGCTACTAAAAAGTCATAAGTTTATCAGATGGAAAAGATTTTCTAATTGGTGCCTAGCTAATGACCAGCGTCACATCAGGGAGTGTAAAACTCTGGTACTTACATATTTGGGTGAGTTCTGTTATTTGGCCTTTCCTGTGTTTCAGTAAAAGTACATCTAGCGGTCATTTCAGCCTGTCTGCCCATGGCATGCTTCTATGAAAGTGCATCTAGCAGTCATTTCAGTCTGTCTACCCATGGATTGCCCTCTTTCTTCCATGTTTATGGTCAAACAGTTTATGACAGGAGTATTACATGTGAGACTGTCTTTGCCAAGCACACACTCAATCCTGGAATCTTAATTTTGTGCTGGAGAAACTGACTTTGTCACTTTTTGAACCTGACTCTTTTTTCCTGATTTGAGGCTCATTACTTGGAAAACTATTCTCTTTGTTGGTCTGACATTTGCAAGCCAGATGTCTGAGTTGCAATGCTGTCATGATGGGGGAACCCTATCTTGTTTTCATAGAGGTAAGGTCACTCTGTGGAATAATCCTACATTCATGCCTAAGGTTATCTCAGAGTTCACTTTAAATCAAGCCACCAATCTCCTAGTTTTTTTATCCAGAACTGAAAACAAGGGAGAACAGATTCTTCATGTCTGCAGTGTACACTGCTAACGCTGATATTACCTTGACAGAACCAAGTCCTCCAGTAAAGTAAAAAAAAATGGCACTATGAAAGGTCAACCAGGTCTAAACAGAACATCACTAGATGATTGCTACCTGCTATTGCTTTTGTTACTCCCTCCATGGTAAAACCATTCCAGGTAAGGTTAGGGACCATTCTATCAGGGCCTTAGTTTCTTCAGTGGTATATTAGATGGGGGTGAACTGTAGAAACATTCTAGAAGCAGCAACTCTGTCATCTATCCATGCATTTACAAAGCACTACAAACTGGATTTCTTCTCTAGGTTCAGAGCAGGCTTTGCAAGGAACATCCTCCAGGGACTCCTGGACCCTTGTCCTTTGCCTGCCCAGGTTGTGTAAGCTATGGTAATCTACCCATGTAGCTTACAGTGAGAATGCAGAACATAGTATAGTTGTATGTGCTGCATTTACCCATAAGTGCAGATGTTTGTATTCTTCCGTGCTGCAATAGCTGCACCCATCCACCACCCCACTTGTTGCACATAGTTGTTGTGAGTTACAACTTTTATTGTTGAGATGGTTGTATGTTGTGATTATTTTTTCATTGGTTACAGTAGTTGTGGTTGTTTCAGGATGAGTTCCCCTTTATGTCTTTTGGGGCAAGAAAGTCCTGAAGATTTTGAGTCACTCTGGCTGCTTTTATGTTTCCTTCAAACATGGATTAGCTTAAATGTAGCCAGAGTGACTGCATGGAAAGGGGGGCAGGGCTTACAGCTTTGGGAAGCTGGCCATGTGCTGTGTACTTGGCAGAATATAACCCGTAGGCTACTGCAGCAATGAAGAATTCAAACATCTACTGCTATAGGTAAGTGCAACTTACAAAGCTGTACTTTTTGCATGCATGAGTTTTGAAATGGTGCTTGAGTTACTCCTTTCATAATTACTATTTTGTAAGTGAAATTATTACTTATTGAAATAAGTATGGACTGATATTTTAATGCTTTTAATTTGTCAGTTATTCCCTTCTGTGTAGGTGGTGAATGGCTTAACACCGCAGCACACACTGTCAGACCTTCAAGTGCTGCTACCTCTTTAAAGAATGCCGCAAGATTCAGAAATCAGGATATCTATCCCTTTAAGAAACTTAATGATCAGATGAAATTTAAGCATGTTCCTCACATCGATGACCCCCCCCCCCATCTCCCACACTGTCACATTTGCAGATAGTTTATATTCCCAACTCAAAGCATGCACTGAATCACCTGTCCTCATAAGACATAAATACAATGACAAACTCGGGAGTAAACTCCTTTGGTGGAACCTTAGTATAAACAAAGTATACATTAAAAGGAGGAAACTCATAACCTACAAAATCAGTCATTCCCTGTCATCTAGAGATGAACCTAGAAAGATCAACAAGGAGCCCAGAAACAAAATTGTTTACTCCAAAAGTAAGTAATAATTGAGAATTGCCACCTCTGACAAGGACAGTCACCAAGCCTTTCACAGTTATGCCATAAACTTTAGAGGTAATGTCCAGCAATGCTCAGAGCTAATATGCAACAATAACAACATTTAATTGTCCCATGAGGACATGTGGGTTAAATTCTCACACCAGGTAGAGTGATTACTGACACTGCAGTACAGCATAAGGGGGATGCTGCACTCCTGAGTGTGTCATACTTCGGAGGAGATGTTAGACCTTGGTCCCATCTGCTTGAGTTGGTGGCAGCTCAGGTGGATGTAAAAGATTCCATGGCACCCATTGAAAAGAGTAGGGTGCCCTGGCCAAATTTTCTTTAATAGTATAAAGAGACTACTGGTCTAGTGGGACTAACCCGGTCAGCAAAGAATGGATAAATAAATAAATAAAATATTAGTGGACAAATTCAGATGTAACATTGCTCCCTTATTTTCCCCTAACTTTTCCATTCTTATTAGAAAACCCACACAACCCCCTCTGACCACTTCTGAGCAAGTCCTGAATGCTTTATCCAAGGGCAAAAGCACTAGCTGCTTGGATCCTGATAATGTGCCAGGCTGCCTTCTTGTCAGCACCAAGTACTGTCTGGCAGACTCGCTGAGCCTAGTCAACCTCAAGACTTTTCACTGGATGTGTGCCAGAGGAATCAAGAACTGTAGTAGTAATCCTTCTCCACAAGGTGAGGGGAGGGTCCAGTATTGATCTGGGAAAATATAGACCTATTGTGGATAATTTATTTGCCCACTTAAAGCATGCATTGACTCATCTGACCCCATAATATGTAAATATAATGACAAAATCAGGAATAAACCCCAGTGTTGGAGCCCTAGTATAAACAAAATGTAGAGTAAGAGGGAGAAACTCATAGCTTATGCAGTCAAACATACCCAGAAAGCTCAACAAAGAACTCAACAAAACCAAATACTCCAAAAGTATTAATTGAGCATTGCCACCTGTCCCAAGGACAGTCACAAAGCTTTCTTCAGCTATGTCAGAAACCTTAGAGGTAATGCCTAGCAGTTCTCAGAGCTATTGCACAACAACAGCAACATTTACTTGTCCCATAAGGACATTGTCAACATATTTGCGGTCAAATTCAGCTCTGACTTTACTCCCCATCTCCCTTTACTCTCCCCATCTCATTTGTATACCCATACACCTCCCTGTATTCACTTCTGAGTAAGTCCTGAATGCTCTGTCCAAGGCCAAAAACACTAGCTGCATGGGTTCTGATAATGTGCTAGGCTGCCTTCTTGTCAGCATCAAATACCCTCTGTTAGACTCTCTGGCAGAGTCACTACTAAGCCTCTTCAGCCTCACACTCTCAATTTGATGTGTGCCAGAGGAATAAAGAACTGCAGTAGTAATCCTGCTGTACAAGGGGGATCCACATCCACTTCTGGTACAGGAAGCTGTAGATCCATGACTAACCTTATCTCCAAAGCAGTATAAAGCATCATTATAGATTTATTAACAAGGACACAGGCAGTCTACAGACCCTGGACCCAAGCTAGTTTGGATATGTTAACGAAAGAACCTGCCTCCTGAATCTGATGGACTTCTTTTAGCTTGTCACTGATTCATTAGACTCAAGCAGATCAGTTCATACTGCCTACCTAGACCTGGCCAAGTACTTTGATACCATCCCACATTCTGGCATTATTGATAAGCTAATCAAATTAAATGTAAACAAACTGGATAACAGACAGAACCTAGTCTATTAGTATGGGAGGCACACTCTCTTCAGCAAGGGTAGTTTCCAGCTGAGTCCCCCAAGGATCGGTTCTAGGACCTCTTCTCATTGGTATTTACATCTCTGATGCCAAGGCTGACATCTAGCTGACCAATTTACAGATGACTGGAAACTTGAGCTGTCATTAACTCCCCATCTGACTTGGGGAATTAGCTAGATTGTTCAGGAAGGGCTAACGTGAACCAATAATTGGTGCATGGCCCACAGCCAATGCCAAGAAATGCAACACTGTATCCTTTGGCAAAACTGAGTACTCATGCATCTAGCACAGCAGTGACACTCCTTTGGAAGTTGATTCAGTCACTAGGGATCCAGGCAGATGTCCTTCAAGAATGAAACTGCAGTCATAACATGTGGGTTGTCCTGCCTCAGGCAGCCCTCTGTCGGCCGGATTCCAAAGTCTGGGTCCGACGTTGGCTGATGTCGCATTTCTCTCCGACGTCAGAGCGGCTGGAGTATATAAGCATCAGCCGACGCCATTTTCTTCAGTCTTTCTTGCCGCGCGGTGCCCGAAGCAGAAGCAGTTCGCAAGTGCCGGTCGGTCAGCTCCTGTATTCTACGATACCGAAGTCATCAAAAAAGCTAAGTACCCCGTTGGGGACCTTTTCTTGCCGCTGTCAGAAATTACTGAAAAAGTTAACAATTGTCTTTTTTGTGGTAAACAAATACCTCATAAGGATTTCCACTCTTACTGCCTCCCTTGCCTGGGCCCAAACCACGACGTCTTGGCCTGTGTAGCCTGTGCTCGCTTCAACAAGCGCACTCTCAGGCGCCGGGCGGAGTTCGCTGAAGACTTTTTCGGCGATAAATTTGCTTACACCATGCCGTCGGATCTTCCGACATCGCAAACTCCCAAAAAGCGAAAAGACCGGGACCGACATCCTCGGCCCGCGTCTACCACCGACTCCACGCCAAAACCTAGCGCTAGTGCTCCGGTTCCCTCTGAGACGGTCTCTCCACCACTCCGAACCGAAGACACCGCATTACCGACGACTCCGATTCCAGACATTACTCCGACGCCAGTTATAGATTTTCCTCCGGATACGAAACCGAGGAAATGCCGAGACCATTGCTGTAGACAAGGTCACTCCTGCACGTGGAGCTGCCAGGCCTCCTATGGCCATGTCTATTAAGGCCTACACTAGGGCTAAGGCAGCCAGCAAAACAAAGCATATTACTTCTAAATCCTTACCTCAGCCGACTCCGGAGACACAAATTATGTCCATGGCTGCTGATTTAATTTCCATGATTAGAGGTTCGCAGACCCATCCTGAGAGAGCATCCCAGCCTCCTCCTGATAAAAGGCCCCGGGTTGAACCCTCTGACCCTACTCCTTCAGATGAAGGCTGTGAGGGCTCTGTCCACTCTGATAGCCAGGAAGAGCTCTTCCAGACCTATGAGGACTCAGATGCAGAAGATTCCATACCTTCGGCCTCCCCTCCTGAGGATATTTCTTTTGGGGAAGTTCTGCATACCATGAGGGAACATTTCAAGTGGCAGGGCCAGGAATATTCTGATTCCAGGAAACGCCTTAGGACTTTCCTTAAGAAGCCTCAGCACAGGCCCTTAGCTATTCCTCCTGTACTTGATGTTCTGGATGATTTGTATTCTGATTCTAGTGCTACCCCTGATACTCTCCCTCCTGCACCAGCCAAGCCTGACAGGTATTACAGGGTCCCAGAAACTCATTCCCATTTATTCAGGGCCCATACTGTTGATTTGGAAACTATTTCACAGGGGCCTAAAGGAGTTTCAGCCTCCACCTCAAAAAACCCTTTGCCCTCCAACAGGGAAGCAAGGTCTTTAGAGAGATGGGGTAAAAAGGTTTACACATCCACTACCTTATCTATGAGAGCTTTAAATTGCCTTTTTCATATGTTCCAATATCAGGATTATCTCTTAGAAGATTTACAAAAAACACTAGCTTCTCCTGATCCTTTAGACAGGAAGACTTTGCAGGAAGCTGTACATAACACTCAGCAAGTAAGCAATCACTTCCTGCAGTGTGGATATAATGCACTGGAAGCTTCATGTGGGGCAGCGATGCGTAGACATGCTTGGTTAAAAGATCAACCTCTACCAGATCATGTAAAAGCAAAACTTCTGGATGCACCTTTGGAAAAGAACAAGCTTTTTGGTGCAAATGCTAAGGATGTGCTAAAGACCATCGAAGAAAAAGCCAAATCGGTTCAAACTGTAAAGGATTTCCTCCAGGTTCAACCCCCCAGATTCAGTAGGAATTGGCCTTCAAAAAACTGGTCCTTTCCTAATCCAGAAAAGTTTCAAAGGGGTAAGAACAGACGTGGCCGAGGAAGAGGCCAATACAGAGGCCCTTACAGGGGACGTCAATGGCAGCCAGGAAACCAAAGAGGTGACGCAGGGGTTTCTCCTACCCAACAACCACAATCTCAATGACTTTCCTCTACTACCGCCTACCAGGGAACAACTAGAAGCTCCCTTGGGTGGGAAATTATCTCTGTTTGCAGAAAACTGGCACAGACTGACAAAGGACAAGTGGATTTTGGACATTATAGACCGAGGGTACAGGTTTCATTTTCATACCTTACCAAGAAAACAAGGCATGCCAAATCTACCACAACATCAAAGGGCAGAGGCTATCAAGCAAATCTCTCTGCTAACTCAAATGAAAGCAATAGAAAGAGTTCCACAACAAGAACAAGAACAGGGGTTTTACTCAAGACTGTTCCTTGTTCCAAGAAAAGAAACTCAATGGAGACCAGTACTGGACTTGTCCGCATTAAACACCTTTCTCATAGTACCAAAGTTCAAAATGCTGACTCTACAGCAACTCCTTCCAATGCTGGGCAAGGAGTCGTGGCTGATTACTCTGGACCTCAAGGAGGCATACCTGCATGTCCCTATCAGACACAGTTGCAGAAGATACCTCAGATTTCTTGCAGGGCCAGAGCATTATCAATTCTCAGCATTGCCATTTGGCTTATCTACTGCGCCCAGAGTGTTTACAAAATGCCTGGCTTCAGTAATTGCTCATTGCAGGCTCCAGGGTATACAAATTTACCCGTACCTGGACGACTGCCTCATACAAGCGGACGACAAATTGATGTTGACAAAAAATCTGGAATATGTCATACGATTACTTCAAGCTCTGGGATACACAGTCAACTTCCAAAAGTCAAGACTGCAGCCATCCCAGCAAATAATCTTCTTAGGAGCCAAACTAGACACAGCCTCTCAAATGGCTTACCTGACAGAAGACAAGCAAGAGAAGTTAACTCAATACTTCAAAGGTTTAGCACACCCAGATGACTGCAAGGAGATTCCTACAGGCCCTGGGTTACATGGCATCCTGCATTCTACTGGTTCCATTAGCAAAACTACACATGAGAAAGCTTCAATGGTACCTAAAAAGCGTTTGGTCTCAGCACAGCAACAACTTGGAGACAATCATACCACTCATTCCATGCTTACAAAAGGAATTCCTATGGTGGGCCTCGGTGAGCCAGGAAAACACAGGTTTGTCATTCAAAAAACCACAGATAACACAGACCATGACTACAGACGCCTCAGACCTCGGATGGGGGGCGCACATGGAAGGCAGGTGTATACAAGGACAATGGTCTCCAAAGGAAACACATCTGCATATAAATCAAAAGGAAATGCTGGCAGTAATGCATGCTATCGAGGCTTTTCAAAACCAACTCCAGCAAGGTCACTTAATGATATGGACAGACAACACCACTGTGATGTGGTACAGAAACAAGCAGGGGGGCACGCACTCTTACCCCCTTTGCAGACTGACAATGCAGCTTTGGGAGAAATCACTGAGTCTAAACATCCAGTTACAATCACAATTTGTTCCAGGAAAAGACAGTGTGTTGGCGGACAGCCTAAGCAGGAATTTCACAGATCCACACGAATGGAGGTTGCATCCGAAGGCTTTCAGACAACTCACTTAGACATGGGGCAAGCCAGAAGTGGACCTATTTGCCTCTCACCTCAATCATCTACTACCAAAATTTTGCACAAGGACATACCATCCAAAGGCTTGGAAAATAGATGCTCTTTCATTCAACTGGAACTCCCTAGCAATCTATGCATTCCCACCTCTGCCACTGATGACCTCAGTATTGCTAAAGATCAAAGCAGAGAAGCCCAAGGGAATCATAATAGCTCCGGATTGGCCAAGACAACACTGGTACCCACTACTACGGAGCATATGTCACACCAGGAGGTGGGCCCTCCCTCAGTGGCCTCTACTTTTGACTCAGCACAATTTCGAAACACTGCATCCAAGCCTTCAGACTCTGCAGCTAACAGCCTGGGAGATCCCATAAATAAATTCAACTTATCTCTCTCCAAGGAAGTTCAGCGGATACTAACAGAGGCTCGAAGACCGTCCACCAGAAAGGTCTACTTAGCAAAGTGGAAAAGATTCAGCAATTGGAATACCAGCAAAGGGCATGATGCATCATTACTGAACATCCCACTTATCTTGGAATATTTGGCAGATATGTTACAGAGTGGCCTCTCATATTCTTCAATAAAAATACATGCATCTGCTATTTCAGCTAGATACAACACTGATCCTCCTGTTTTTCTCACCCCTTACTAAGACAATTCCTCAGGGGAATCAAGAACATTAAGCCACCAAGAAAGGCCCCAGTGCCAGCCTGGGACCTCAATTTTGTTTTAGAAAAACTGACTCTACCTCCTTTTGAGCCAGCAGCTTCAGTTGACTTGCAATTTCTCTCATGGAAAACAGCCTTCCTGTTGCCAATTACCTCAGCAAGAAGGGTTTCGGAACTACAGGCCCTAATGGCAATACCACCCTTTATTATTTTCCACAGAGACAGGGTTTCATTAAGGACCAACCCTACCTTTATGCCAAAGGTGGTATCTAGGGTTTCTCTAAATCAAGCCATTCATCTGCCTGCTTTCTTCCCCAATCCTGAGAATAAGGAGGAAAGGCTTTTACATACCTTGGACATTCATAGACAACTTCGATACTACCTGGACAGAACCAAGGCCAGTAGGAAGTCTGAACAGCTTTTTGTAGCTTACGCCCCTGCAGTCCAAGGAAAAGCAATTTCAAAACAGACTATTTCTAAATGGATTGGTCATTGCATCAGATTCTGTTACTCCTTTCATGGAAAGACTGTTCCAGCCTATGTCAGACCACATTCCACCAGAGCTACAGCCACCTCTACAGCATTTTTAAGAGGGGTGCCTACAAAGGACATCCTAGAAGCTGCTACATGGAGCTCCGTGCATACATTCTCAAAACACTACAATCTCCCCCTATATTCCAGATCCAGAGCAGGCTTTGCTTCGGCAGTCCTGCAGGGTTTGATTGCCACACCATCTCTTTCCTAGAGCATTCCTCCTCCCCCAGCTAAGCTATGGTATTCTACCCACATGTTATGACTGCAGTTGCATTCTTGAAGGACATAGTACAGTTTTGTACCTACCATAAATGTAGATGTCTGAGAGACATGCAACTGCAGTCGGGTTTTCCCTCCCTCCATACCCCTCTATGCTTAGGGTCCACTCCTGTCCCCCTCACTATTAGCTGGGGATATCTGTTATGGTGTATTTGTTTTATTGCTCATGTATTTGTTTGGAATCCTGTTTATGTCTACCAATTTGATTACAGCCTTCCTTGGTGGGCACCTGGCATCTGGGGCAAGAAACACTGAAGAAAATGGCATCGGCTGATGCTTATATACTCCAGCCGCTCTGACGTCGAAGAGAAATGCGACATCAGCCGACGTCGGACCCAGACTTTGGAATCCGGCCGACCGAGGGCTGCCTGAGGCAGGACAACCCACATGTTATGACTGCAGTTGCATGTCTCTCGGACATCTACATTTATGGTAGGTACAAAACTGTACTTTTCATTGCCAATGAACAATCCTTTGGTCAACATGTATCCCTTGTTGTTAGGAAATCCTTTTACTTAGCCAGACTAAACACCAAGGGTATTTCTCCTCCTCCTTCATCAGGTACGTAATACAGCATAATAGCTGCCTTTGGTTTGTACTTGTCTAAGCATATGATCCAGCTTGAGAGACAACAGCATTTCCTCACTAAGATAATCAAGACTGTGCCTTCCTTGAACTAACCAGACTACCCAAGGGTATTCTGTCTCTTTTGCTTCCTATAGACTTTTGAAAGATAACCTCAGTTTGGGCTACAGAGCCATAAATAACACAAATTTATGTTACTTCCTGCCCATCCACAAAACCGGTAACACCCTTACACCTGTGCAAGAGATCTTAACTATCACTGAAATATCAAAGGACTTGCTGGAGAGAGAGCTGTATATCTGTAGAAACCCTTTTATGAAATAGACTTCCTTTGTTCCTTTGTATACAAGTTTTATTTTTGAGAAGCTGATTCTACTTCCATTTAAGCTAGACAGTTCTAGTAATTTGAAACTTCTGTTTTGGAGGGCTGTTATTAGTGACTGTTATTTCTACTAGAAGGATTTTTGAATTGCAGGACCTAACGTTCAAGGAGCTGTATAGAGTCTTCCATAAGTACAGTATCTTTAGGAACAAATGTCTGCTTTATGCCTCTCCTTAGCCAGTTTGTACAGCTGTCAGTTTTCTGTTTTCTATCTCACGCAGGAAGATAATGGGAGAAGTAATTTATCACACTGAGTATGTTTACAGGGCTCTGAAATATTATGTACAAAAGACAAAACTCATTACTAAACAAAGAAATTCAGTCATGCTCTTTTACTTTGCATTTTCCTGCATCCTAACTGGCCAAGAGTACACCATAACAGCTGTGGAATAAATCAAATTATGTCATGGATCTGTGGGTGCTAGGTCTGCAGAAGCCATGGAGTTACAAATGTTCTGATATGCACTTAAAAGCTTTTTTTCATCCTTTTTAATCCAATCATAAGCTGAATAAAAACTATGAGTAAGGACTGAAATTCGCTCTTTTTTTTACCTTTCAAGAAATAAATAAGCTTTCTGACAAAATAGCAGTTTATAATAAACTGAAAAGACAAATGCTTTTGAGATGTGTGAAGGGACTATGTCAGACCATCAGATGTATCATCTCATCAACAATGTAGGCCATCGAACCATTCTGACTGAGATTGCGTTATGGTGGGGCTCAGGAAATGTGCCCCTTTTCCGCATTGTAGTGCGTTCTTAGAGTTGATATATATAATTACTGGGGGGTGTGGGGAGTTTAGCCCCCCATTGGCTTTGATGGCCTGCTTTGTCAGTGAAATGACGTTCGACAATGTGACCATTCAACAGTTTGACATAGATCCGGTCTGTGAATAGTGCCTGCCTCCTCCCTTCAAAAAATAAATAAATAAGTAAATAAGGTAGCAACATTCAGTGTATCCCCTGGTGTTCGATTGGGATAACAGTCAAAGTGACAATGGCCATAGTCATACAGTTCAAGTGGCTGTTGTCATACATACATACAACATGTCTCCTCACCCTCTACCCCCAAACGACAGCCACTTTGTGTGTACCACTTTGTTAGGCTGTGCTGAAACTGAAAGAACAATTAGAACACGGTGACCTATTTCTACCTGTTGCTGTCAAGATTTATGTAAAACAGCATGCTTGCTTAACCCCATCCCCAAAAGATAGCTACCTTTATTCACATGCAATGTTTTGTTGTGGAGAAAGCGAAAATTGTAACAGTCTTAATAATGTTCTGTGGCTTGTTGTTCCAAAATACTGTAGTACCCAGTGACAAGCTGCAGTGACCTTCTGTGCCCAGTCCCAGCATAAGCTATTGTGACCTTTTATGCACACTTCTGAGGTTTGATTGCGGAGAAAATTAAAGACGTTATGACCACCCAGTCTCACCACCCCTGCACCTCAGTGAACTACTTTGCACATGTCTGAACAGGACCACTTTTAGACTAGGTGAATTTCAGGACAGAAACCGCTACTGATCGTGTGTCAGAATCCAATTGTACAGCCTGAGGTGTGGAGGCCACCAGGCTCTCAAAAACTCTGAGTTTCTATCTGTTTTGCAGTGCATTAATTTTGAAAGCTAATTACCTGGTAACTGCTCTTTTCTTTTTTTTTCACTGCTACACAAGAGTTGTGTGTGCCCTGCAATATTATGTGGGTCCGTAGATAATCGGTGATTTTATTTTTAGACACGCTCAGGCATAAGCCAAAGCATTACTAGTTTTACACAGATTTCAGCAAATACAGTGAATTGTGTGAAGCTATTGTTGGCACCCCAAGTCACTGACTGCTATACAGCAGTGATCAAACAACAGCAGAGATAAGTCACTTGTAGCCACAGATGGTCACCATACCATTCAACTACATTCTCCAACGATAGCCACTTTCATGTGCAGTGCTGATGCTTGTAATGGAATGTGAATGAAATTATAACCAATTTGTTGTTCTTAAGTATGCTGCACCCCTCATACACACACAACAATACTAGTTTCACACTGATTTCAGTGCAAATACAGTGCTTTGTGTGACCCTGTTCCTGCCAAATAATGGCTGCTGTTTAACAGTGATCGAACAACAGTAGAGGTAAGTCACTTTTTTATCCACAGATGGCCTCTGTACTGTCTGTGTATCTCAGATGTCAGACAATGGTTAAAATAATTTATAATAATAATAAATAATAACAGTAATGGTTCTACTAGTAAAGTATTCCATCTTACCTGACGTATATGCACACTAGTCTTTCAAAGCCAGATTAATGATTATTGAAGTTGATAATCTTTTGTTGTATTGTGGTATCATTCTTGGTGATGGTAAAATGCTGCTCAAGGTTAGGTGGATACCTACCTCAGGCACCTATTTGAAGAGCTCTATCATGTCTGTCTCATTTAGTCCAGTGAGGTACATCTCAAGTCATTTACAGCCAGTATGTAAGTATTCTAGAGGCAGCAACTTGGTCTTCAGTACATGCCTTCATATTCTTCTTCCATGTGATAAACAGGTTTTGCTAGGATCATTCTCCAGGGTCACCTGGATTCTTGTATTCCTCCCTATTCTGTATATAATCCTCAACTTTGATAATCTACTCATAAAGCTTAGGCTAATGTACTAATGTTAAACGTAGTACAGATGTGTCAGTAAACCTACCGTAACAGTAGATGTTTTAATAGATCACTGTTGCAATAGCTGTCCCCTCCTTCCCTGCATCACCCTTATTCTAGGTTAGGCATACTGCCAAAGTATGGATGTATGTACTCCTTGAATATATTTATATATGTTTACATGTTTTTCATGTACTAACATTTTTCCTTTTAGGGTTCTAGCTTCCCTTCTTGAGGATAGAAAGCACTGAATCTTTTGGTTCTCTGATCAGTGCTTTTATGTGGCTCTCCTTGAGACCCACAGTGGCTAGTGCACATGGAAGGTGACCTGAATCTTTGTCAGCTGCCCAGCCGGTTATATCCTAGGGAGGATATAATGCACAAAGCTTAGGCTACTGCAGCAGTGATCTGTTAGAGTAACTGCTGTTATTGTCAGTTTTCTGCCACAACTGTACTTTCTCCCTTCCCTTAAAATAGCCAAGGGCATTTACTATAGACTTACTCACACAGGAGAAGAGGTGTCTGGCTCATCCCAGCATACAGATTATTTGTCTGACGGCAAGGATGATAGAAGTTTAATCCCTGTCAGGCAACTATTTTCAGAAGAGATGCAACAGGTATTCTAAAAAAAAAAGAAATGCTACTAAAAATCTTATTTAGCCAAGTGGAAGAAGTTTTCTGGTCAGTGCCATAAACAGAACCAAAACCATTTTAAGGTAGAAGCATCTTTGGTTCTCCAGTATCTGTCTGAGTCTGGCTAAGAACCCTGTTACTAAAAATCTTATTTGGCCCAGTGGAGGAGATTTTTCTGGTTAATGACATAAACAGAACCAAGACCCTATAAAGGCAGAAGGTTCTTTGGTTCTCCAGTTTCTGTGTGAATTGATTAAATCTGACCTTTGTTATTCATCTATTAAAGTTCACCTTTCTGCCATGTGTGCATGTATGCCGTTAGATCAAACATGTCTTTACCTAAAACAGCTTTTTAAAGGAATACTATACATTTTTCCACCTAGACAACAAGTGACTCCTTCTGTAGATCTTAATTTTATACTAGAAAAATGTGCACTTTTTCCTTTTCTGGGTTTGTAGGTAGGTCCATAGATAAGTACAAGGCTAGCTGCTCTTGTGGGCTATTTTAAGCCTTGCCAATTTCCCTTTCAAAGGTGAAAATCAAAACTTGTATCTTGTGACCAGGGTCGACCTTTCATCAAATAGTGCCCTAGGCAAAAGGGCTCCACAGCGCCTCTCCCCATACCTCTCAGTGCCCCCATCTTGGTCTACATGCACCATCCAGATCACTTTTTTCTTCATTTTTCTTACAGGTTGTCTTGTTCTTCAGTTTTTCCTGTTTTCATTCAACACATTTTAAAGAAACTTTCTTTAGTACAAAAGAGTAAACAAATAAATACTGGAAAAGTGCCCCTGCTAGAGTGTTGCTCTTAGCAACCACCTAATTGGCCTATGCCTAATGCCGGCCATGCTTGTGACTGTGAGATAAACACCTTAACCATTATACCAACCCCCAACTCAACTTTCAAACCAGCTCTTATCAGGCTGATCTTACTGTCTTGACATAAAAAATCAATTATGATACTGTCTTGAGTTGCAGGCTGTTGTGGTAATTCAACCTCACCTCATCTTTCATAAAGATAGAGTATCCTTAAGAACCACCCCTTCCATCATGCCAAAAGTGTTATCAGAATTCACTGTAAATCAATCTGTTCATTTCTCTCCTTTCCTGTACCAAAAAAAAAAAGAGCAAGAAAGTTCTGCATACTCTGGATGATCACATACAATTGATGTATTGCATTAATAGGACAAACAACTTCAGAAATTCAAATTAAGTTTCTATTTCCTGTGAAGGTTAAGAAAAAGGAGCAATCAGTGTCAAAGCAGACTATTTCCAAATGGTTGCCTATGCTATCCATTTTTATTATTCACATTCTGGTAACACCCTTTCCTTCAAAGTCAAAACCCATTCTACTACAGCTTTAATGCTTCTAGTGCTTTTAGGAAAGGAGTGGGCTGTAGACGTATTTTAAAGGGAGCAACAGGGTCATCTCTGCACACTTTCACTAAGCATCATAGGTTCATAGGAGGTTACTAGGCTAATGGCCCTAGGGCCTTTACAAGCCTAGCCGTGTAAAAACCCGAGTACCCTTATTGACCATAGTTAGATGATCGTTAACAGAGTGATTCAGTGGTCAAGACCAACTGCCCCTGCCCATGAGGGACATAGGTGCCACCCCTAGGGTGAATTTACAATCACCCATCCAGTTGTTAAGGTTGCAATTGAATAGTTGTCATTGAGGAACTGTGCTTCACCTTGAGTGGGTGATTATTGAGGAGGGGTAATCAGTGGGAGATGTATCAGTCTCTGCAGCACATTTTGTTACTGTCACAGGCTAGGTTGAGATCCATGGAGTGAATTATTCTTGACCTATTTGATTTGTGGATGAGCAGCATTTCCATTAGGGCAGGGTTTGAGACTGCTCTGTAGGCCAGGCAAAGGTCGCCTTTCAGCAGCCTGTATGATACGGAATACGACAGGCCTTTCAGACTTTCCATGTATGTCATATTTTGGAGGCCCTGTATTCTCTTGGTTAGAAACCTCTGTGGTCTCTTCAGTTGCTACACATACAGAAGGGAGCATTGTACTCAATATAACCGCCCTGGTCCTGGATGCGATGCCCTTATTTATGAGATACTTAATGTAGAATGCTTTTCTTACCACTACAGACACATGGTGATCGAAGTTTAGATTGTGTTCACAAGTCTCGCACCACTAAGTTTGAGCTTAGAGAGGTGCTGTCTGTATCATAATTAGTAGGGGCTACTTCTTTGCCAAAGGGAATAATGAGACATTTTTTGCATTAAGTTTTAGTCCACGAGTTTAGCACCAATCATTTGTCTGTGTCAGCCCTTTCTGTAATATGTTAACATCGTTGGGGGACTCTGTAATCGTGCCCAATTTACAGTCATATACAGACTTGGTAAGCCACAGGCCATCTGTCTTCACCTGGACTTCAAATAAATAGATTCCAAACAGTGCAGGACCCAGCACAGATCCTTGTTGTACCCCACTGGTAACTGGTGTACTGGTGGAGGGGGAATCCTCAGCTTTGACAGTGTGCGTTCTATTGGTGAGACAGTTTACTACCAGTCTAGTAGTGCATGGGTTAATCCTCAACTGGGAGAGTTTCTGTATGATACCTGAATACGGGATTGTTTCAAAGGCCTTGGCTAAATTAAGATAGGCAGTATGTACTGTTTTGCCCTCATCCAGGGCTTTGGTGACATTCTCAAAGAAGTCCACTAGGTTTAATAAGAAAGATCTACCCTTGATGAAACCAAACTGGGTCACGTCAAGGGTTAGAAGGTCACCAAGGTCCATGATGATTCTTTCCATGGTCTTGCAGATAAGGCTGGTGGTTTATGGGTCAATAGTTTTCAGGGCCATTTGGTGGACCCCCTTTATGCAAGGGGATTGCTGTTGCTGTTCTGCACTCTACAAGGACAAAGCCAGTTCTCAGGCTGTGGTTAAAGAGAATGCCAAGTGGTTCTGCTAGGTCTTGCTTTAGATTGTTTAGTAAGCAGCCTGGGATATTATCTGGTCCCATAGAGGCCATGTTTTTGATCTTGGAGACTATTTGTATGACCTGTTCTTTGGAGATACTCTGTAGAGGACTGGTGGTAAGGAGTGTTTTGGGGTATGTCTGGTGGGCACAGGGGGTGAAGTTATTGCCAAATCTGTCAGCTAGCAGATTGGCAATTTCCTCAGGTTCAGTGTGAATGGTACCATCCACTGTAAGTTTGGCACACAGCTGGGCATTCCCTTTTAGATTATGGACATAGCTAAAGAATGCCTTATGATTGTCTTTAGCTGGGAATTTACTCTAGTGGCTAGCCTTCGAGAACTTAAGAAATCTGATTTGCTTGGTCAAGTTGCTGAGGGTATTCTTTCTCTGTTGAGTAAGTTCCCTCCTGTTCTTAGATATCAGTTTCATTCTTTTGTTGTATAGCTTATTTATACTTACAGTCCACCAGAGCAGCTTGTTTTTTTTTTTCAGGAAGACCTGGTTTTGTTTCTGTTGGGTACAGATGAGTCAATGCATTTAAGTGGCTGCATAGGGCATGTGTGTATTCCTCTACATAGGACTCATTGTTGGCAGGGTTTTTGAAACTTTTTATAACATTGCTTAGTAGGCAGCAGTTTGCTTCGGAGAACATTTTCAGTTTTTTTTACTCCTATGGGGGTGTCAGGTTTGATCTTTACTTCAAATGAGACAGATTTATGGTCTGACCTTACCAGGGAGGGCAACACACAGGGAGTAATGCATGACCCCCATGTTGGTGAGCACTAGGTCCAGGACATTTGAACCCCTTGTGGGGGGTGCAGACCAACTGTTCCAGCACATATGAATTAACAAAGTCTCGGAACCTCATAGCAATCATGTTTGTGCTCATATAAGTCGCCCAGTCGATGGAAGGATAGTTGAAGTCTCCCATGAGCAAGGTGTCTGGCTGCATACTGAGCACAACTGTAGCAAGTCCAGGTAGGCGGTATGCTTCTCCTCGTTAATGGTAGGGGACCTGTAGCTAGCAATGTGGAGGGGTAAAAGTCGTATTGTTTCACCAGTCTCAAGATATATTTGGATTTAATGAAGATGGATACACCTCCACCTCTGGTTATTTCATGCCCATTTTGGGCATGTGAAAGACATTGTGGCTTTGTACAGGCGAAGTGCTCTTAGCGGCCATGAACCACATTTCAGTGACTGCACAAACATCAGCATCTTCCAAGGTGAGGAGTGCTTTCAGGGAGTGCAGTTTACTGTTTAAGTTCCTAGCATTAAGCATCATGACCTCGAGATTGTCTTTAGTGGATTTCTTTACATTGGAAGTCTTGTTGTTTGGACATTGCCTAAAAAGGCACTGTGGAGGAGGCAAGTATCTTTGCCACTATCCAAAAGCCTTGGGAAGACAGGTGAATGCCATCTCTGGCAAAGCAGCATGAACAGTCAGCCATGTCTTCCCAGGCAGGCAGATACTGGATCCCCCTGGAGTAACACCAGAAGCTAAGCCAGTTATTGAAATCAGACATTTTTTTGTCTGTATTGTGGCATCATCCTAGGTGAAAGTAGAATGCTGCTTAGGGCTAGGGGCATACCTGCCTGGGACACATAATCTGAGAGTTCGGTCATGTATCTCTTCATATAGTCCAGAGTGGTATGTCTCAAGTCATTCACATCAACATGCACTATAACAGAATCATAACGGTACTTGTTGGTGAGTGACTTGAGTGCGTGTGTGATTTGACAATCCTGGCACCTGACAGCCAGCTGACCATGACCTTCTTGTTCAGCCTGGTGAGGGGGGCATCTGTGTGTCTCACTATTGAGTCAGCTATGACCAGAACATTAGGTTTTGAGGTGTTTTGCCATAGGGGCTTAATTGTTGAGACATTGATATGTGTGTTATGTGTACTGGTGAGTTCGTGGACTAGTATGTGTTTGTCGTTTGCGGTTAGAGGATCTCTGGTCTTTTGGTAGGCTCTTAGTGAGTACCTCCGTGTATGTGGGTTTGTGTCTTAACCTTATCTTGTGTGAGAGGGGAGTTGTGTGTGCTGACAGCCTGTTGTATATTATGTGAGAGGACTGATTCTAATTTTACTGTATAGTTACATCTCTCAAATGCTGTGTTTGTTTGCTTTAGGAGCAAGTTGTGGTCAGTATACATGAGGCAATTAGTACATTGCCTTAGGATGTCCATGTCAATCAGGTTGGCTGGAGAAATGGTGGGAAACTGTCCATCCATTATGGGAGGTGTATATTTTAGTAACTAATGGAGATGGGCTAGATGGACCAGGCTTTGCTTGTGGAGGGCTAAGGGTGGAAGACTAGACTGCGTCAATGCCTGAGAATGCGCAGCTGAGTTGCTCACTAGGTAGCAATGCACAACTGCATTGCACACAGAGTGGCAGTGGAGCTAAGGAAGGTTGTATGGCAGATATCAAGGGAAAATTGAGTTTTTGAGCGTTTGTATCTATACCTGGCAGCTCTAAACCCAGCAGAGTGATGCACAGCTATGCACAAATGCAGGGCTTAAATACAAGCAAAGTTAAACAGATTTAACACAAGATGTTATGTGATCCTATCTCGCCTACATTCTGTACTGATGGGTTCGGAGCCGATCCTCGGCTCCGACTCTGCACGCTATGCTATAGAGCGAAGTCTCTTATTGGCTGAGCTGTTCTATATCCCAGGATGCACCACCACTACTTCCCCAGATCTCGTTTGCCGCTTACAAGCTAGGACGTGGTCTCGAATTTGGCTGAGCTAAGTGCTTTTTTTCTGAGAGATTTTCTGTCAGGAATTTCTTTAATCTTACCCAAAAGCTGTTTTAACAGCTATCGTTGTGTATAATTGTGTTTTTGGTGAAATTTTGTGGTAAAATTTTGTGTTTGGACAGGGAAAGGATTCCGTTTTAGTTAGAGGGGCCTTCCCCTCGTTCTTTAGTGAGTCTTCTTGTTTCAGAGAGGTCAAGTACCTGTTTCAGTTAGAGGGTTCTTGGCCCTCCTGTTGGTGTGTTTGTTATTTGTGTATTTTTTTCTTGGGCTTTTCGCCTCTCTTGTTAAAAAAAAAAAAAAAAAAAAAAAAAAAGGAATTTTCTTGTTGTGTAAAACTTGATACTGTTCCATAGTGTTTTTTTCTCTGACAAAGCAAAGAGTGTCTATAAGCATTATGTCTAAGGAGCATAGACCGACCCTCAGGATTTAAAAAATGCACGAGATGCAACTATAAGATGTCCATCATGGACGATCACTCCTTATGCGTGTACTGTTTAGGCGCCAAACACCTTCAGGAGTCTTGCAGCGTGTGTCACGCTTTTTCCTCTCGAGTCCTCCAAGAGGAAGAATAAATTGATCTTAAAAGGGCTTATCAAACCCTCCTTCGAAGAGGCCTTATCTTCCTCTTCCTCTCCAGCTAAGAAAAAGAAATCGTCGGCTCCGACCAGCCCATCGGAACCGACCACTAAGAAATCTAGGCAGGCTTCTCCATCGGCTCCACGGACTTTGGAGCCGAGGGCGGAATGGTCTGCCTCGATGCCTCCAGCCTCTACTCCTCTGGTTTCGGAGCCGATGGCTGGGGCTTCGAGAGGCAGGTCACCTTCATCGGCTCCACTGATTTTGGAGCCGATGAGGGTTGCCGGCTCAGACTCTTCCCCTTCGGCGCCGAAGCCCTCTTTGGCACCGAGGGAAATTGCTATGGAATCTCCCTCGGCACCGATATTGATCAAGTCTATTCGGAGCCGGTCCCCCAGTCCTTCGGAGACGATGGAGAAGTCTGCTCGGACCCGGGCGGTCTCCTCCAGATCTTCCAAGATGTCGGATTTGGACATCGACAGGGTGCTCCAAAGACTGTTTCAGTCTCCTGTATTCCAGAAATTAGTTTCGGCTCCAGCCCAATCGGCTTCGGAGCCGATGAACCACCCTGTAGTTCTGGTTCCTCCTCCAACAGCCTCGGCACCGTTGGAGCCGGTGCTGGTGGAGCAGATGGAGGTTTTCGGGTCGGCTCCGACCCTTACTCCAACCCCGGCTTTAGAGTCGGAGTTCGGTACACGGACCTCCTCGGTCGGCCCCGGGGGTGACGCTTCGGGACCGATGTTTTCGGTTCCGAGCCTTCCTCTCGGTGCGTTGGCTGCGGGGGTGCCGTCTACTGTTGTGGCCCCGGGGGTTGGACCTTCCCAGGACTCTGGCGGTCCGGCCTTCAGGGCCATGAGGAGTGCTTTGGCCAAATCTTCTTTGGCTACCTCCACGGTCTCACCGGCACCTTCCCTACACACGGAGACTGAGTCTTTTGTAGTCCTTCTGTCGCTAGACAGCGGAGCCCCGGGGCTTGAGGTCACCCCCAGTGGGGTTTCCCCCCCTCCTGGAGGTCCCTCTGAAGCTTCTTCGGAGGAACCCCCAAGGAAAAGACTGCAAGAGGAAGCACGTCGACTCCCCCGATGAGTCTCTCCCGTCGGACACCGATCTTGATGATGCGGAGGGGTCCCCTAAGTCGTCCTCGGATGATGTCTCCTTTGCAGACATCTTGGAAGCCCTCAAACAACGAGGCGGCTGGCTTTCCAAACCCCCTTCCGCTGACGAGTCGGTGTTCCTCAAGGCCTTCGGGGCTCTGCCCTCCGCCTCCTGGGTGTCTCCGCCCTTCGACGAGCTCCTAGATTTGATCTGTCGAAGGGCGTCGGAGCATCCAGACTCTGTGGAACCGGTGCCTGCTCGCCCAAATAAATTCTTATTAGCCCCCCCAGAGAAGGAGTTTCTGACCAAAGGTGTGGCTGTAGATGCCCTGGTGGTGGCATCTGCTACCCAACAAGATGTAGCAGAGGCTTCGACGTCCGTCCATCCTCCTAATAAGGAGTCTAGGAGCATGGACCGGTACGGGAAGCACACCCTCAGTTCAGCGGCCTTTACCTTAAGGTCCCTGAACTATTTGACGCACTTCACTAGATTTCAGAGGGATCTGATCAAGGAGCTTTCAGATACCCTCTTGGGTAACCTACCTGAGCAGCTGGCCCAGACGGTTGGCTCTCAGTTGGCTACTGTCATCGATATCAAACTCGTCCATGAGGCTCATTTCATATGCAGCCGGGGGGGCGAGTAGAGCGGCGGGTACGGGTGTTGCTCTACGGAGGCAAGCCTGGCTCCATCTGTGTCATTTTGCGGAAGCCTTTAAGTCTTCCTTTGCCGGCTCCCTTTGATGGGTCCTCTTTGTTTGGACCCAAGGTAAAGGACACATTGACCGCTGTGAGCAAGAAGGTAAGACTTTGACTGCCGTGAGCACGATTTTCCACTCCCTTCGGCCTTACCCCAAGGCTAAAGAGGAGGGAAAATGTGGTTCCGTAAATCCCAGAAGTCTTATCCCTCACAGCAGGACGATCCCCTTCTAGAGGCAGAGGAGGGGGAAATTTTTCTGGAAGACGCCGTCCCAGAGGCGGCAGAGGCCCCCACAACACTGGAGACCGCGAGTCCTTTCGTGGCTCTTCAGCCTTCCACAATCCCTGAAGGATTGCCCGACTGTGCAGCTCCGGAGCCAGTCGGGGTCATTCGAGGCACCTAAAAGCCTGGGAAGGTATCACTCAGGACCGATGGGTGCTTCGAATCATCGCCGGAGGTTACGCCATCCCCTTTTCACACCCCCCTCCGCCGTCCAGGAAAATCCCGGACCCGCCACCCAGTCAACGGGAAATCGCAGCCTTAGAAATCTCAAAGCTGCTTCAAAAAGGAGTCATCCAACGGTCCCCGCAGACCAGATCGGATTAGGTACTTACTCAAGATTCTTTTTGGTGCCAAAAAAGACCGGGGACCTGAGGCCCATTTTGGATCTCAGCAACCTCAATCGATCAGTCAAGAAGTCCAAGTTCCGAATGGTCACCTTACAATCCATTCTCCCACTGCTGGAGAAAGGTGTTTGGATGTGCTCCATAGATCTCAAGGATGCCTATTATCACATCCTGATAGATCAGGCGTCCAGGAGACATTTGCGCTTCAGCCTGGGAGACAGTCATTTTCAGTTCTGCGCACTGCCCTTTGGTCTCACCACAGCCCCCAGGGTGTTCACCAAATGTTTGGCAGTCGTGACTGCTCACCTGAGGAGTCTAGGATTCCAGGTGTTTCCGTATCTGGACGACTGGCTCCTAATTGCCACCTCCAGGCGTCTACTATTGCAGAACCTAGCAGCCACCATATCACTAGGCACTTCCCTTGGGATCACCTTCAATTGGCCAAAGTCTGTGTTGCTGCCATCTCAGCGCATAAGGTTCATCGGAGTAGAGATAGACTCAAACCAAATGCGGGTCTATCTTCCTACAGAAAGGATACAGACTATACAGGCTCAAGTCCGAGCCTTGCTTCTCAGATCCAAAGCCCCAGCCAGGATGGTCCTGCAGCTATTAGGCTCCATGTTGGCCACTGTTCTCCTAGTCCCCTTAGCAAGATTGCATATGAGAATTCTCCAGTGGCTCCTATCGACCCAGTGGTCCTTTCAGGATCTCCCTCTCAGTCACCTCATACGGATCACGGAAACCTGCAAACGGGACCTTCGCTGGTGGCTGGTGTCCTCCAATCTGGATCAGGGACGACCCTTCGTTCCACCTCCTCCTATGGCCACATTGACGACGGACGCCTCCCAGACGGGGTGGGGGGGGCATTACCTGGGCAGGTCAGTCCAAGGCAATTGGCATTCCGACGAGAGTCTCCTTCACATCAACATTCTAGAAATGAGGGCGGTGCTTCTATCTCTACAAGCCCTCCACGATTACCTCCCTCAGGGCGTAATTGCCATTCAGTCCGACAACATGTCAGTAGTCTGGTATCTGAACAAGCAGGGAGGGACCAGATCCTCCTCCCCAGAGTGATCCAAAAGGCGACTCACTTAGGGAGCAAAATAATTTTAGTTGCCCCTTACTGGCCTCGTCAGGTATGGTTTCCTTATCTTCGGAAATATGCACTGGACAGTCCATGGTTCCTGGATCAGATCCCGGACCTATTAATTCATCAGTCGGGACAACTCCATCAGTCCCTTCACTCTTTGAAGTTAACAGCTTGGCTCCTCCTCTTCCGACTATAGTCAGGAATTATACTTTAGACCCGGAAGTCATACGTATCTTATCCTCGGCCCACAAGTCTGCCACTAGGAAATTGTATACTAGCAAATGGAAGAGATTTGCTATTTGGGCTCAACTCCGGGGTCTAGATCCCATCACTGTCCCGGTGTCAGAAGTCCTGAAGTTTCTAACTTCCCTATTCAATCAAGGTTCTTCAGTCTCTACTATCAAGGTCCAATTGGCAGCTATTTCCAATTTTCATGAATCTATAAACCCACCTTTGATGAGCAACAGATTGTGTAAAACCTTCATAAAAGGTGCTGCGCTGTTACGACCTCCGATTTCTCATCCTGCTCCTCCGTGGGATCTCGATGTGGTATTGCGTGCCTTAACCTCCACACCCTTCGAACCGGCAGCAACCTGTGATTTGAAATTTCTTTCTTGGAAAGCTGCCTTTCTGGTCGCGATTACTTCAGCCAGAAGGGTTTCAGAGCTTCGAGCTCTGTCAAACCACCGTACCTGGTTTTTCACAAAGATAGTGTATCCCTCAGGCCTAACCCATCCTTTGTCCCTAAAGTTTGTTCCAGTTTTTGCCTGCAACAGTCATTAGAACTTCCAGTTTTCTTCCCAAAGTACTCAAACAAAGCGGAATACATCTTCCACACATTGGATGTTCACAGGCAATTGCGCTTTTATTTAGATAGGACCCAACAAACACGGAAAACTGATCAATTGTTTGTGTCCTTTTCGGATAATAAATTGGGCAAAGCCGTCACAAAGGTCACTATTGCCAAATGGATCAGGGACTGTATTAGTCAGGCTTATTCCTCTTCTAATAAAGAGCTTACAACCTCTGTCAAAGCTCACTCTATAAGAGCTATGGCTACTTCAATAGCATTCCATTCTAAGCTTGCCATTAGCGACATTTGTGCTGCGGCTACGTGGTCTTCTCCGCACACCTTCATTTCCCACTACAAATTGGATGTGGCATCTCGGGGACGAGCTTCATTTGGTTTCACAGTTCTCAGGAGTGTTTTCCAGTGAGCCACCCAGGAATCAGGTGCTAGGGACGCTGTCCCATCAGTACAGAATGTAGGCAAGATAGGATCACATAACATCTTTTAGTTATGTACTTACCATAACTTTAGATGTTTGGGATCCATCTCGCCTACATTCCTAATAACCCACCCTCCTTCCCCCTGCCTTGGAGATCAGAAGAGATCGGACGGTCCGAGTGCTATCGTTTCATCTTGAAACATCTGGCAATGTTATATAAACAGTTATGTGTGTGTGCATGAGTGCGGACAAACAAGATCTGGGGAAGTAGTGGTGGTGCATCCTGGGATATAGAACAGCTCAGCCAATAAGAGACTTCGCTCTATAGCATAGCGTGCCGAGTCGGAGCCGAGGATTGGCTCCGAACCCATCAGTAACAGAATGTAGGCGAGATGGATCCCAAACATCTAAAGTTATGGTAAGTACATAACTAAAAGTTAACCAATAGGAAAGCTCAAAACTGAGTCTTTTTCCAGCAATTCCCAACTCAGATGGGTCCTGACCACACGCTTCTGCCACCTCCTTAATGTAGGGTGGCTGGTTTTAGTGCTCATGTAATACCAAGCAGCCTAGATTCAGCAAATCTTAATGTACCCTGTGCTATAAAATACAGAAGTACTAGAAATTCACAGTGCAGAAAAAAAGTCACAGCTGTAAAAACAGCAAAATTTGAAACCGCAATTAAGCAAAATACAGTTAAAAAATGCAATGCAAGCTTAAATATACTTATTTTTTGTTGAGCACAGTGGATGCCGTGGCTATAAACTTAATAAACACAAAAACCTCATTATTGCCGCCATCTGTATCCCCCTTGGAAGTAACATGAACCTATGAACATTCCTATCCTGGAACAATTTCTTTCTTGGATCTCCGATAACATCTCCTACGAGACTATTATCCTAGGTGACGTTAACATTGACTGGGCAACTGTAAGCTTTTACTCCCCCCTTACTAGCATCAGCCTCTACAACTTCTCACAACTCATTACTTCACCAACTCACTATAATAAGTATACCAACACTGGCTCAATTCTTGACTGGATCCTCACCTCTAATCCAGACTTCTACCACAACTCCTGTACGCTTCCAGACTCTCACAGTGACCACCTTCCCACCTTAGTTTACAGAACTTCTCAACTCCACAGACACTACCACTTCAAAGACTTTCGCAAACTCTCAACGTTTAATCCTGACATTTTCAATAATGTACTCTCCTCCTTCAACTGGTCCTTCTTATATGACCTTCCTGTTGATGAAGCTGTCTCCAAATTCGAGACTTTCCTTAGTACTTTAAATGCTCTTGTCTCATCAGAAAAATAAGACTCAAATCTCACTTTTCCTCTTGGCTGTCTTAACCCACTCTTAACCTCATGTTACAGAGAGACGGAGCCTGGCTGAACTGGAAAAAAAAAACAAGTCAACCTAACCACCTTCAAAAATATAGAAAACTTAAAAACCTTACTAAGAATCAAATTGACAAGGACAAAAGAAAATGTTATTGTAAACCTCTTAATCCCCACTCTAATCCCAAACTATTTTGGAACAGTATTAATAATCTCCTTTACCCTGGCAAACCTACTGCACCTAGTCCCTGTCCAGATAGCTCTGACCTTGATACAACCACTTTACTCAACACCTTCTTCATCAACTCAATCAAAAATCTTACTAAAAATAACAATTCAAATCTTTCCCCTTCTGAACCCAGTGCCTCGTGAACTACCCCCACCTTCTCTCTTAAACCCGCTGCCACTGCTTATATTAAGTCACTTTTCTCTAAACTTAAACCCTGCTGTCCCTCTGCTCACAACCTACCTCCACATTTCCTCAGATTTGCTGCAAATTCTATTGCCTACCCTATCTCCATTCTCATAAACCACTCCATTCTAGAAAGTACTGTGCCCAAATTCTGGTAGAAATTCCATGTTATTCCTCTTAATAAAGGCGGAAACTCCACAGACCCTTCCAATTATCATCCCATCACTGTCCTAGCCCCCCCCCCCCAATAATGGAAAAATGCATACATAAACAAATACTTGAACATTTGATACAGGAAAACCGCCTAACTCCCACACGACATGGCTTTTGCCCCCATCATAGCACTGCCTCTGCTCTCATTACTTTCACGCAGATCATTGCCAAAGCTCGAGATGAAAACAAACTGGTCTCTTACCTCTTCATCGACTTATCAAAAGCTTTTGACACTGTCTGTCATAATCTGCTTCTATCAAAACTTAAAAACTTTAATCTCTGTCAGTCAACTATACTCTGGTTCTCCAGCTACCTCTATGATAGACTTCAGTCTGTCAGATGGCTATCAGCCTCCTCTCCATTCCTTCCTGTACATACAGGAGTACTCCAAGGCTCCATACGTGGGCCCCTCCTGTTTAACATCTTCACAATTAATCGTTACACATCTTGCCCCCACTCTTCTCTAATCCAGTATGGAGAAGACTGAACCATCACATCTTGCTCTGATAATCTCCTCCACCTTCTGTCCCTTACCCAAGACTCTTTTCTGTCTGTAGAAAAATGGCTCACTGATAATGAACTTCTACTTAATCCAAAAAAAAAAAAAAAGTTCTCCTTTTCCTCCCTAAAACTCTACAGCATTGTACAAACTCCTTCTTAATCTCATCTCTTAACAATACTACTATTTCAGTAGAAACCCATACTGGCGTTATCAATGGTCAACTTAAATTTGACACTCCTATTCTACAAGTTATCAAAGAAAACGCACCAAAAACTAGGTCTGTTATATAGACACAAGAAGTACCTGATGAAAGACACAAACCGTTCTCTTGCTCACGCCTTTCTACTACCTACTCTGTTCTGTGCTGCACCTATTCTCACTAATCTCCAATCGAACATCTTAACCAAACTTGAATCCACTTATAGGAAAATTGCCAGATTTGCTGCCAATCTACCCTATAGATCCCATTACTGCACTAACTTAAAACATCTTTCAAGGCCAGAAGCCCAAAACTAACTCCAGCTTCCTCAACTCCACCTCACACACACTGATGTTCATCGTGTTTCACTGTTGCAGTCATTACACTTGGGTTATCCTGCTGGCAGGCTACCCGCAGTTGGCCTGAATTCCAAAGTCCTGGTCCGGCGTCGGTTGCTGTCGCCTCTTCCCTGACGTCAGTGCGCCAGGGGTATAAAAGATGCAGCCGACGCCATTTTCTTCAGTCTTTCTTGCCACACAGTGCCCGAAGCAAAAGCAGTTGACAAGTGCCGGTCGGCAGACTCCTGACATTTTCGTAATTGAATTTCAGATCCGAAGTCTTCAGTAAAGCTAAGTACCCTGTTGGGTAAACTTTTTTCTTGCTCCAGACCGATGTCGAAAAAGTTAACAATTGCATTTCTTGTGGGAAGCAAATACCTCATAAGGATTTTCATTCTTACTGTATTCCTTGCCTAGGCCCTGATCACGATGTTGCTAGTTGTCGGTTTTGTGCTAGATTTAACCAACTAACTATAAAGCGGCCTAGGCCCTGATCACGATGTTGCTAGTTGTCTGTTTTGTGCTAGATTTAACCAACTAACTATAAAGCGTGGGTACGATTTTGCTTTTCATTACTTTGGCCGAAGGTTTAACTATATAATGCTGTCGGAACAACCGATGACCGGAATTCATAAAAAGCGCAAGGATAAAGAAAAGAACAGGCATCCGAGGTCCAAAACTGACGACGAAATTTCTTCTAGGCCAGTCGCCGGTTCGCCGGTGCTCAGTGAGGAGCTTTCGTAGCCCCTGACTCCCGCTACCTCAGAGCCACAGGCCGCCTCCGACTCCCACGTGGAGACAACTAGGCCTCTGGATACTCAAGGTATTGGCCCATCGGAAATCAATCCCTCAGATGAGTCCAGAGCTGCTGAGCAGGCATCGGCTTCTGAGGGTGTTTTCAGACCTACACAACTTTATGTAACGCCTACTTCAGCATCCAAGACAAAGTCAAAAGCACTTTTAAAGACAAGGAAACAAGTTCAGCATTCTCCAGGACAGACTTCTATACCTAAGAAACAGATGCTTAAAATGGCCGAAGACCTAATTACTTTGATCAGGGGTTCCCATCCCCCTCCTGAAAAGAGGCCTAGGCAAGATACTGAGTATGATTCCTCTGATCAGGTTTCCATTTCCTCTGATTCCTCTTCAGAACAGGGATATTCTATTCCTCCCTATGAGGATTCTGATGCTGAAGATTCGATTCCTTCAGCTTCTCCTCCTGAGGATTACTCATTTGGGGAAACCCTGCATACCATGAGGGAGCATTTCCACTGGGAGAGCCAGGATTATTCAGATTCTAAGAAAAGGCTTAGAGACTTTCTGTTACTGCCTCAGCACAGACCTCTTGCAATTCCTCCGGTTCTAGACATAGTAGATGATGTATTTTCGGAGTCTGGACTGTCTCCAGACTCTTTACCTCCTGCACCTGTTAAGCCGGACAGATACTACAGGGTTCCAGATTCCCATAAATTTCTATATAAAAACCCTGCTGCTGACCCAGACATTATCTCACTGGGTCCCAAAGGGGTCAAGGCTGCTTCTGCTAAAAACCCTGTCCCCTCAGATAGAGATTCTAGGGCTCTGGACAGATGGGGGAAAAAAATCTACACTTCTGCTACCTTGGCTGTAAGGGCTGTAAATTGTCAGTTTCATATGCTCAAATATCAGCAATACTTAATGTCTTTATTAAACAAAAAATGTTGACAAATTCTGAATGTTCTGAGAACAAAGAATTGCAGGAATTACTGCACGCAGCTGAATAAGTGGGAAAACATACTTTGCAATGTGGTTATGATTCACTGGAGGCATCGTTCAGGGCCACAGTTGCAGGTTCTGTTATCAGAAGGCATGCTTGGTTAAAGGAACAGAATCTGCCTGATCATGTTAAAGCAAAATTATTGGACGCTCCATTACAGCATGATACTTTGTTTGGTGTTAAGGCAGAAGAAGTGTTGAAGAAAATTCATAGATTCATAGATTAGTACTAGGCTAACTGCCCTTGCGAGCCATTGTAAGCCTAGCCAATTATCCCCTGTGAGATTCAAACCCTGTAACTTGTATTTGTAAGGCAAACACCTTAACCATTAGGCCATCCTCCCAACTAACCATTAGGCCATCCTCCCAACTTTGGAGGATAAAGCTAAATCTATGCAGACAGTAAAGGATTTCTTACAGGTACAGCCACCCAGATTTAGCAGGAACTGGCCTTCTAAGAAATGGTCCTTTCCAGTGGCAGACAGACCACAAAGAGGCAGATTCAGACGCCCTAGAGGCAGGCAATAGCCCCAGGACTCATACAGGCCCAGCCAATGGGGTGCTTCTACCTCCAAAAGCCTTATAGGAAACAGTCCCAATGACTTCCCTCTGCCAATGCCAAGCACTTATCTTTTGGCAGCTCCTTTAGGGGAAAGTTAGCACTTTTTTCACAAAATTGGCACAGGATCACCCAGGACAAATGGGTCTTAAATATAGTCTCTCAGGGCTACAGGTTCCACTTTCACACCCTTCCAAAGGCAAAAGGTATGAAAGACCTGATACACAATCAATGGGCAGAGGCACAAAAACAAGTTTCATCTCTCATGGACATGAGGGCTATTCAGCCAGTGCCACAACAAGAGCAGGGACAAGGATTTTACTCAAGACTTTTCTTAGTACCAAGAAAGGACAAAGCCTGGAGACCAATTCTGGACCTGTCTATTCTAAACACTTTTCTGGACGTTCCAAAATTCAAAATGTTGACTCTGCAGCAGCTTTTGCCCATGCTGGGCAAGAAGGCTTGGCTTGTAAATTTGGACCTCAAAGAGGCATACCTGCATGTCCGAGTCAGACAAACATGCAGAAGATACCTCAGATTCATAACTGGCTCAATGCACTACTAATTCTCTGCACTGCCCTTTGGCTTATCTACTGCGCCCAGGGTCTTCACAAAATACCTGGCACCAGTAATTGCATTTTGCAGACAAAGTGGAATTCATATATTTCCCTACTTGGACGACTGCCTTATTCAAGCAGAGACCAAAGATATTCTACTAAAGCATCGGGCGTTTGTAAAACGATTGCTAATTTGCCTAGGGTACACAGTAAACAAAAATAAATCAAAACTAGTACCCTCTCAAGAGATAATATTCCTGGGTGCAAGCTTAAATACAACTGCCCAGATGGCTTATCTCACGCCAGACAAACAAAGGCAACTGACTTCTTACTTCGAAAACATGGCAACAAAGACCCAATTATTTGCAAGAAAAATTCTGCAGGCTCTGGGCTACATGGCATCCTGCATTCTACTAATTCCATATGCAAGACTGCATATGAGGAAACTACAATGGTATCTAAAAAGTGTTTGGACTCAACATTGCCACAGCCTGGAAACATTAATTACTCTCATTCCCTGCCTGCAACAGGAGTTTCGATGGTGGGCACAGGCCTGTCACCACAACAAGGGACAGCCATTCGCTTTACCCACAGCCAGGCAGACATTAACAGATGCATCAGATTATGCCTGGGGGGCACACATGGCAGGAAAATGTATTCAGGGCACATGGCCCACAAGCCAAATGCATCTTCATATCAATCAAAAAGAGATGCTAGCTGTACAGAATGCACTGACAGCCTTCAAGGACCTACTTCATCCAGGACAACTGCTGATAAAGATGGACAGTACTACAGTCATGTGGTACATAAACAAGCAAGGAGGCACACATTCCTACCGCCTCTGCAGACAAGCCACGACTTTGTGGAACACAGCATTGACTTATCAAGTACACCTGCAAGCAGAATTCCTGCTAGGAAGGACAAATACCTTGGCAGACGAACTAAGCAGAAACCTCATGGATCCTCATGAGTGGAAACTAGATCCGCAAATCTTCAGAATGATAACAGGGAAATGGGGATGCCCAGACTTAGATCTATTTGCCTCCCCTCACAACTGCCAGCTACAAAGATTCTGCACTCGGACTTATCACGAACAAGCAAGGAAAGTGGATGCCCTTTCATTCACCTGGAAAGCACTCTCAGTATATGCCTTCCCTCCTCTGCCTCTCCTCCCCAAGGTACTCCTAAAGGTCAGACAAGAGGAGCCAAAAATGATCCTGATTGCCTCAGACCGGCCACGCCAGCACTGGTACCCAGTCCTAAAGAGCTTGTCTCAAGGCCCAGCCTGGACTTTACCTCAAATTCCTCATTTGCTGACCCAACAAAACAATCAGATCCTACACAGCCAACTCAGAACCCTAAGTCTGGCTGCATGGCAGATAATGTAACCATTCAGAACACACATCTCTCTAAAGCAGTTATGGATGTTATTTTAGAGGCCAGGAGGCCCAGCACCAGAAAATCTTATCCAGAAAAATGGAAGAAATGATGTGCTTGGAACCAGGCACAAGGAATTGACATGCTTGTTCCAAATATTCCTCAGATTTTACAATACCTAACTGAGATGCTGGACAAAGGCCTATCCTTCTCATCAATTAAGATCCATGCCTCTGCCATTTCAGCTCATTACAGTACGGACCCACCTATTTTCTATCATCCACTGCTAAGGCAGTATCTCAGAGGGGCCAAAACATAAGATCTCCAAGGAGAGCTCCAATACCTGTATGGGACCTCAGTTTTGTCTTGGAAAAACTCAGACTGCCTCCTTTTGAGCCAGCCAGTACAGCTGAGATAAAATACTCATCATGGAAAACAGCTCTTCTCCTAGCAATAACTTCAGCAAGAAGAGTCTCAGAATTACAGGCACTAATGGCCATGGAACCTTTTATTATTTTCCATCCGGACAGGGTTTCTGTAAGGACAAACCCACCATTTATGCCTATGGTAGTGTCCAGTGTGGCCCTTAACCAAACCATACATTTGCCTACCTTTTATCCAAACCCGCAGAATAAGGGGGAGAGACTTCTGCATTATTTGGACATACACAGACAGCTACAGAAAGACTTGAGCAACTCTTAGTGGCATATGCTGCATGATCGCAAGGGAAAGCTGTTTCAAAGCAGACTGTTTCAAAATGGATAGGCCACTGCATTAGTTTTTGCTATTCACAACATGGCAAATCAGTGCCTAAGGGCATTAGGCCACATTCTACCAGAGCAGCAGCCACTTCAGCAGCCTTCCTTAGAGGAGTACCAACCAAGGACATTTTGGAGGCTGCAACCTGGACTTCAGTGCACACTTTCACAAAGCACTACCTCTTACCTCTTTACTCTAAATCCAGAGCAGGCTTTGCCACTGCAGTTCTGCAGGGCCTCATAGCCACTCCTAATTCTGTTTAGGCCCAGCCACCCAACCTCAGCTTTGGGATTCAACCCAAGTGTAATGACTGCAACAGTGAAACACGATGAACATAGTACAGTTGTGTACCTACCATAAATGTAGATGTTCGAGTGTATTCACTGTTGCAGTCCTGGTTACCCTCCCACCATCCCCCTTTCATTGATAGGTCTTATCTGTACAACCTATGTGGTGTATTTGCTTGTAGATGATGTTTATGTGCATGCTTTTTTATGATCAGAATTTTTTTAGCTTACCCTTTTGGGGGCACCTGACATCTGGGCCAAGAAAAACTGAAGAAAATGGCGTCAGCTGCATCTTTTATACTCCTGGCACATTGACGTCAGGGAAGAGGCGACAGCAACCGACGTCGGACCAGGACTTTGGAATTCAGGCCGACTGCGGGTAGCCTGCCAGCAGGATAACCCAAGTGTAATGACTGCAACAGTGAATACACTCGAACATCTACATTTATGGTAGGTACACAACTGTACTTTCTTACTAATCCTTCCTGATGCTCTGCTCTCTCTACCTTAATCTCTCCCTGTACTTCCAAATGTTGTCTCCACAGTGCAGACCAGCATCTCCTTGAAGTCTATAGGCCCACAAAGCAAATTAATAAACTTCTGTATAGTCATTCGGTTGCTTGTATCTGAAGTAAACTTCCCCCAGACCTTAGATCTGTCACTAACAATCTCATTAAAAAAAAAAAAAAAAAAACACTAAAATATTAATTTTAAAGTGTATAGGGAATTGTCACTACACTACTTAATCTGGTTGTTCTTTTACTAATGTTATAATCATAGTCACTTTCTGTGAGAATTTCTGTTTAAATCTTTGTAAAAAAATGTACGAAAATGTTAGTATAAATCTTTGTAAAAAGATCTTGATTTGGTTTTGAACCTCCATATTCTTTAAGCTTTGGAATTGAATTTGTACTTGTTGAATTATCTACTTTTTGTAGTTGTACTTGTATAAATGTTATATACTTGTTTGTCTGGAGCTTTTTTCCTCGGGTCTCTGCTGAAAAAGGGCTTCTTGCCCAGTCAGACTAACCTGGTTAACAAATGTCAAATAAGTAAAATATAGTTCAGGTTCACGCCAGATCTCTGGCTAAAATACAAGAAAATTTAAACAGTTGTAACACAAATTAACCAATAGGAAAACCCAAAACTGAGCCTTTTTCCAGCAATTCCCCAACTCAGATGGGTTCTGGGCTATACATTTCTGCCACAAGGGTGCAAGAGGGCCTTCTTACTGTAGGTTGGCTAGTTTTAGTGCTCATAATATTGATTCCTTCTCCAGATCAAGGTCAGGCTTTCCTAAGATTATTCTCCAGGGGTTTAAAAAAAGATTATTCTCCAGGTTCTTCTAGACTCTGACCATCCTTCTTCCTCAATTTACACTCTAAGCTTTGATAATCATCCCAAATAGCTTAAGCTACTGCAGCAAGGATCTAATGATGAACATAGTCCAGATGTGTAAGTAAACTCATCATGACAGATGTTCAATATGATCACAGTTGCAGTATTAAGACCCTCCCTCCTATGCCACTTCTGGACTTTCTGATGGGGTTTTTGTTTGCAGGATTTATTATTTTACCTTATTTGTGTGTCAAAGTAGGATTACCCTTATCCATACCTTTTCCCATTTCTCCTAGCACATACCTTGGTGTATTTGGGCACTAGCCTCCCTTTCCCGAAAGGCAAGAAAGCTCTGAATTTTGGTGCCCAAATGTCTGCTTTTATACCAACATACTTTATTGTTTCCTCAGATATACAGGTGCATGGAAGGCATCCGAAAGCTTTGGATGCTGGCTTGATATTTAGTCCTTTATGGGGTGTGTCCCATATAGATAAGGTTACTACTGATCTGTTTGAACATTTACTGTGATGATAAGGGGAGCCCTTACAGAAACATAACCATTCATCTCACCAGCTTCCTTACAGGAGTCTTCAGAAGGAGGAAAGAAATATGGAAAAACAGAAGAACCTAAAAAAGTAAAGTTGTATAAGTAAATTTACCATAACAGTAAGTGTTTGAATGATTACTGCTGCAGTAGTCTTAGCTGTATTGGGTTTAATCCTGCCAAGGATGTAACAGCCGGCCAGCTTCCAAAACTTTACTACACTTTCCACATACATCCAAACCAATAGTCAGCTTGAGCTGAGCTAGCTAAAATGACAGGTTTGGGCACAAAACCCTTCAGTGCATTCATGCCAACAGAGAGAAGGAGGTTGAGCCCTGACAAGACAATGCTGGAAACAACAAAAAATAACTGCCTACGCCCTGGCATAAACAACACACCAAAATACAAGGGGGATGGGGGGAGGGAGTGGCTACTGCAACAGTGATCATTTGAATATCTACTGTTATGGTTAAGTTTACTTTCACAACTGTACAATGTTCATCATATTGATCATTGCTGCAGTAGCCTTAGCTATATGGATAGATTACCCTAGCTTACATTTGGGAGCCCTTGGAGAATTATCCTAACAAAGCCTGATCTAGACCTAGAGAAGGAATCAAGCAATAATGTCTTGTAAATGTATGTTGCTTCTAGGATACTTCTAGAATCCAAACCTTTCCAAAAAGCCACAGATGAAGCAAAGGCCCTGATAGAGTAGGCTTGACCCTCTCTGGAATAGTTTTGTTGTGGTGAGTATAAAAAAAAAGTAATAGCCTGAGACAACTGGAAATAGTCTGTTTTAACAGATTGTCCCTTCTTCTTATCTTCACAAAAAGGAACAAATAATTCAAAGATCTGAAAAAATTTAGTTCTGTCAAGATAGTACTTGAGTTGTCTGTGGACATCCAAGGTATGAGAATCCTTCCTCCCTCATTTTTAGGCTCAGGATATAAAACAGGGAGATGGATGGCTTGGCTTAAAAGTAAACTGAGACACCACTTTAGCCATCAAAGAAGGAATAGATCTTAAAGAAACCCTGTTTCTGTGGAAAATGAGATAGGGTTGGCTCGCCATAAGAGCTTGCAACACATACTCCTCTTGCAGAGGTCAGAGCAATCAATAAAACCATGCTAAGAACCTCAAGTCAACTGGATTAGCTGGTTCAAATGGAGGAGATTTTAGCTTCCGTAACACAAGATTAATATCCCAAGAAAGGGTCACCAATATTCTTGGTGGCCTCTTATGCAAAACCCCTTTCAAAAACATTTTGACATGAGAATTCATTGAAAGAGGAGAATCCATGGGCAAACATGCAGAAATGGTTGATACGTGAACCTTCAGTAGAGGAGTGAGAAAGGCCATTAGATACTAACTCACACAAATATTCTGAAAACAGAGAACAACTAGCACTGAATGGGTGATGGTTATATTGTTGACACTAACTAGAAAACATTCTCCATTTGCTAATAAATTATTTTCTAGTAGCAGGCTTTCTTGTTTCCATTAGTATTTGTTGCATGTCCTCAGTAAGTAGGTGCCTTAAGGGAACTGAGACTGTATTATCTAGGCAATCAGGTGAAGTTCAATGAGGCCATGGTGTATCAAACACCCCTGATCTTGTGTGAGTAGCTACATTCTGTGAGGAAGAGTAGGGTAATTGCCCTTGACCATTTCCATAAGAAGAAAGAACCTCTGTTGCTTGGGACAGAAGGGAGTCACCACAGTGATCTTGGCGGATTCCCTCTTAACCTACAGACCTATCCCAGGTATTAGAGGAAAGGGTGCAAAAGCATACAGAACTTTCCTGTCCAAGGAAGGGAAAAGGCATCTGTCTTCCAGGCCTTTTTGCTTGGAATCCTGGAGAAGAATCTTGCATGTTGATTGTTCAGAAAGGAGGCAAATAGGTGAGTTAAGGAATATTCCCCAGCAACAGTAGGGTGGTGCACCACAGCCTGTAATCTCCTCACCAGCTCCACTACGAAGTTAATGCAGTAACTAACCCGAAGTTAGGAGAATGCAATAAATCGAGAAAAACTTACTCCAAGACTGCTCAAAACACACAAAGAATTTGTTACAAGCAAAGCTTTTGGGTATAACCCTTCATCAGTGCTATTCCAATATAAAACTTTTCACTACAGATAAAGAAATATCAAAAATCACATGATCACAGTTAGCCAATAAAAAGGACTAATTAATAAAATATGCTAATAAATAAAATCATAAAAAACTATATATCATCCCCCCAAGTCTAAATAGCACTGTTAGTATTAAGCCCATTTTAGGTAAGAAACCAATACGACTGCAATAATATAATTGTGATTAAATGAAGGAGTGTGAAGAGTTAAAGTATTTATGAACGATATATAGTTTTATATGATTTTATTTATTAACATATTTTATTAATTAGTCTTTTTTATTGGCTGACTGATCATGTGGTTTTTGATATTTCTTTATATGTAGTGAAAAGTTTTATATTGGAATAGCACTGAGGAAGGGTTATACCTGAAAGCTTTGCTTGTAATAAATTCTTTGTGTGTTTTGAGCGGTCTTGGAGTTGGTTCTTCTCAATCTCCTCACCAGCCCCAGATGTAGATGTAGGTAGAGGCTAAGGCAGGTCCGGTACACAGTGAACAAGGAGAGGAGCCGATGGTCAGTTATTGAGAAGTTTGAGAAAGAAAAAAAAGATTCCGGGACAAAGGGCCAAAATCTGAGACAGTTTTTTTTAAATATTTCACAAATTCACTTAAAGTTAATAGAATAACATGTTTTACATCAGCTTACATTTTTGGAACAACAAGATGCATGAAACTAATGACTAGCATTATGAACTGACTTAATCCTCCATGATTTATTAGAAAATCAAAAATTTTACAAGAGACGGTGCAAAATTATGAGGCAAAATCAGGGACAGTTGAGTGATTTATTTATGGCTAAGAAGGTGGGTGCTTGTCTGTCTAAAATACTGTCTTACTAAGGAGGGAGTGACAGACCATGCCCTCCTTTTATAGCTATATCATCAACAAGATGGGAGTACAAACTTATGCAGGTTAGTCTTTTGTTTGCTGCTATTCAGATTCAAAGTTCATCATAGGGCAAGCTTGACCCACAGCAATGTTAATGTTTTGGGCATACAACCCATCCCTTGGACGTGAAACTGATGGTGCCAAGCTTGGGGGGAAATTATAGCTTGGTGGACATAGCCAAATGGTGATGTACGAGTGATCCAAAAGTGCGTAAGTTGTGATGCAAATAGTATACATGTGAATACTGTTAATTTATGATGGAATGTTTCTTTGCCTTTCTTGAACAAGCTTATTTAAGAGCAGAGGAAGAATTTGCTGTATTAACAAGTACAGCTTTTCTTAATGATACTATTAATGCCATATAAAGGAAGGACTGAGGAAAGCCGCTGCAGATTTTACTTGAAGGGGGATTTGATATCTTGAGCATTGGCTTTGGAAGTAAGACAGCAGAGTGAACTGAAGGAAGCTAGAATTTGTACCTGTTAAAGGAGTCCTGAGCTACTGAGAGACAAAAGGTGAAAGACGCTTACTGAAATAGACTTTAAGCCGGTAATATTGAACTGTTTTGAAGGTACTAGCAGTAAGGTTGTTATTGGCCCTAAGATGTTTGTGTGAGAAGAACCTGAATTTCTAACTTGTGCTGTATAAAAACAGTTTTAAGTCTGATGTCTCTGTTATTCCACAACAGAGAGACAGATTGACAGTAGAGATTGCATCATAAAACTGGTGTTATTTTAATTGGGTAAGATGATTATTTTTTAAATAATGCCATTGTATAAGATATATATATATATATATATATATATATATATATATATATATATATATATATATATGTATATATCATGGCAAGATCAAAGTTAAATCATGTATTTATTCATGATGGAGGATCTGGTTTGGTCATAAGAGCTGTATCCTCATTGGAAAACAGCCTTGCACAGAGAGAGAGGGGGGGAAAGATGGAGCCCTGATTGTGACTCAGGAGACCAGGTTCATTTAGCAGCCCTTGCACTGTAAGTACCAGGCAGGCAATGAGAAGAGTGAAGGGGCATGACCCAGTTGCTTGTTGCTGTAGGAGGGATAGATTGCAGGCCCTAATAAAGTGCACAGAGTAATGCATTTTCTGTGTTGGTGATTGCGGGACCACCATCAATGCATGAGGATTAGAGGGCAAGGCTGCTGATCATCGTGTTTCACTGTTGCAGTCATTACACTTGGATTAGCCTGCTGGCAGGCTACACGCAGGCGGCCTGAATTCCAAAGTCTAGGTCCGGCGTCAGTTGCTGTCGCCTCTTCCCTGATGTCAAAACGCCAGGGGTATAAAAAATGCACCCGACGCCATTTTCTTCAGTCTTTCTTGCCGCGCGGTGCCCGAAACAAAAGCAGTTCGCAAGTGCCGGTCGGCCAACTCCTGAGATTTTCAAAGACGAATTTCAGATCCGAAGTCTTCATTAAAGCTAAGTACCCCATTGGGGAAACTTTTTTCTTGCTCCAGTCCGATGTCAGAAAAAGTTAACAATTGTATTTCTTGTGGGAAACAAATACCTCATAAGGATTTTCATTCTTACTGTATTCCTTGCCTAGGCCCTGATCACAATGTTACTAGCTGTCGGTTTTGTGCTAGATTTAACCAACGCACTATTAAGCATCGGTACGATTTTGCCTTTCATTACTTTGGCCGAACATTCAATTATATAATGCCGTCGAAACAGCCGACGACTGGAGTTTATAAAAAGCGCAAGGAAAAAGAAAAGGACAGGCATCCGAGGTCCAAAACAGACAACGAGGCTTCCGCTAAGCCAGTCGCCGGTTCTCAGTGAGGTGCTTTCGCAGCCCCTGACGCCCGCTACCTCAGAGCCACAGGCCGCTGATGACTCTCACGTGGAGGCAACTAGGCCTCTGGATACTCAAGGTATTGGACACTCGGAAACTATTCCCTCACATGGGTCCGGAGCCGCTGAGCAGGCATTGGCTTCTAAGGGTGTTTTCAGACCTACACAGTTATATGTAAAGCCTACTTCAGCTTCCAAAGCAAAGACTAAAGCAGTTCTAAAGACAAAGAAACAAGTACAGCATTCTCCTGGACAGACTTCCATGCTGAAAAAACAGATGCTCAAAATGGCTGAAGACCTAATTACCTTGATCAGGGGTTCCCATCACGCTCCTGACAAGAGGCCTAGGCAAGAGACAGAATATGAATCTTCAGATCAGGTTTCCATTTCCTCTGACTCCTCTTCTGAACAGGAATACTCTCTTCCTCCTTCCGAGGATTCTGATGCTGAAGAATCTATCCCTTCAGCCTCACCGCCTGAGGATTATTCTTTTGGGGAAACCCTGCATACCATGAGGGAGCACTTCCACTGAGAGAGCCAAGACTACTCAGAATCTAACAAAAGGCTTAGAGATTTTCTTTTACTACCCCAACACAGGCCTTTGACTATCCCTCCTGTGTTAGACATTGTAGATGATGTATTTTCAGAATCCGGACTTTCTCCTGACTCTCTACCTCCTGCCCCTGTTAAACCAGACAGATACTACAGGGTTCAGAAATGTTGTCAAATTCTGATTGTGCTGAAAATAAGGAAATGCAGGATTTATTGCATGCAACTGAACAAGTGGGAAAGCATACATTGCAATGTGGTTTTGATTCTCTGGAGGCCTCTTGCAGGGCTGCAGTTACGGGTTCTGTCATTAGGAGGCATGCTTGATTAAAGGAACAGAATCTGCCTGATCATGTTAAAGCAAAATTATTAGATGCTCCATTACAGCACGGTACCTTATTTGGTGTTAAAGCAGAGGAGGTGTTGAAGAAAATGGAGGACAAAGCAAAATCTGGGCAAACAGTAAAGGATTTCTTACAGGTACAGCCACCCAGATTTAGCAGGAACTGGCCTACAAAGAATTGGTCCTTTCCAGTGTCAGACAGGCCATAAAGAGGCAGATACAGATGCCCCAGAGGCAGATCCCAGCCCCAGGGCTCATACAGGCCTAAACAGTGGGGCGCTTCTACCTCCAAAAGCGGAGAAGACAAATCACAGCCATACAGGAAACAGTCCCAATGACTTTCCTCTGCCAGCACCAAGCACTTATCTTTTGGCAGCCCCCTTAAGGGGAAAATTGGCACTTTTTTCTCAAAATTGGCACATGATTACCCAGGACAAATGGGTCCTGAATAGTGTCCCAGGGCTACAGGTTCCACTTTCACACATTGCCAGGGGCAAAAGGTATGCCAGACCTGCCACACAATCAATGGGTAGAGGCACAAAAACAAGATTCATCCCTCATGGACATGAGGGCCATTCAGCAAGTACCACAGCAAGAGCAGGGACAAGGATTTTACTCAAGAATATTCTTGGTATCCAGAAAAGACAAAGCCTGGAGACCAATACTGGACCTGTCTATTCTAAATACATTTCTGGATGTTCCAAAATTCAAAATGTTGACTCTGCAGCAGCTTCTGCCCATGCTGGGCAAGAAGACTTGGCTGGTAACCTTTGGCCCTAAAAGAGACTTACCTGCATATTCTAGTCAGACAGTCTTGCAGAAGATACCTCAGATTCATAGCTGGCTCAATGCACTACCAATTCTCTGCACTGCCCTTTGGCTTATCTACTGCACCCAGGGTCTTCACAAAATACCTGGCACCAGTAATTGCATTTTGCAGACAAAGAGGAATTCAAATATATCCTTACTTGGACAATTGCCTTATTCAAGCAGAGAACAAGGACATCCTACTAAAGCATCTGGCGTTTGTAAAAAGATTAGTAATTTGCCTCGGGTACACAGTAAACGAAAAGAAATCAAAACTAGTACCCTCTCAAGAGATAATATTCCTGGGTGCAAGCTTAAATACAACTGCCCAGATGGCTTATCTCATGCCAGACAAACAAAGGCAACTGACTTATTACTTCAAAATGTTGTCAACAAAGACTCAGTTATCTGCAAGCAAAATTTTGCAAGCTTTGGGCTTCATGACATCCTGCATTCTGCTAATTCCATATGCCAGACTGCATATGAGGAAACTACAATGGTATCTAAAAAGTGTTTGGACTCAACATTGTCACAGCCTGGAAACATTAATTACCCTCATTCCTTGCCTGCAACAGGAGTTTCGATGGTGGACACAGGCCTGTTACCACAACAAGGGACAGCCATTCACCCTACCCACAGCCAGGCAGTCAATAATAACAGATGCATCAGATTATGCCTGGGGGGCCCACATGGCAGGAAAATGTATTCAGGGCACATGGCCCACAAGCCAAAGACATCTTCATATCAGTCAAAAAGAGATGCTAGCTGTTCAGAATGCCCTGACAGCTTTCAAGGATCTACTCCATCCAGGACAACTACTGATAAGGACGGACAATACTACAGTCATGTGGTACATAAACAAGCAGGGAGACACACATTCCTACCCCCTCTGCAGACAAGCCATGACTGTGTGACACAGCATTGACTTATCAAGTACACCTTCAAGCACATTTCCTGCCAGGAAAGAAAAATATGCTGGCAGACAACTAAGCAGAAACCTTATGGATCCCCACGAGTGGAAACTGGATCCACAAGTCTTCAGCATGATAATACAGAAATCGGGATGCCCAGACATAGATCTGTTTGCTTTCCCTCACAACTGCCAACTACAGAGATTCTGCACAAGGACTTATCACAAGCAAGCATGGAAAGTGGATGCTCTATCATTCAGCTGGAAAACCCTAACCCTCCTCTGCCTCTCCTCCCCAAGGTACTCCTAAAGGTCAGACAAGAGAAGCCAAAGATTATTCTGATTGCTCCAGACTGGCCCCGCCCAGCACTGGTACCCAATCCTAAAGAGCTTGTCTCAAGGCCCTGCCTGGACATTGCCTCTAATTCCTCATTTACTGACCCAACGAAACAATCAGATCTTGCACAGCCAACTAAGGAACCTAAATCTGGCAGTATGGCAGATAATGTAGCCATTCAGAACACACCTCTCTCTAAAGTGGTGATGGGTGTTATTTTGGAGGCCAGGAGGCCCAGTACCAGAAAATCTTATGCAGAAAAATGGAGAAGATTCTGTGCTTGGAACCAGGCACAAGGAATTGACACGTTTGCACCAAATATTCCTCAGATTTTACAATACTTAACTGAGATGCTGGACAAAGGCCTATCCTTTTCATCAGTTAAAATCCATGCCTCTGCCATTTCAGCTCATTACAATACGCAACCACCAATTTTTTTCACATCCATTGCTAAGACAATACCTCAGAGGGGCCAAAAACATAAGACCTCCAAGGAGAGCACTAGTACCTGCATGGGACCTCAATTATGTCTTGGAAAAACTCACACTGCCGCCTTTTGAGCCAGCCAATACAGCTGAAATAAAGTTCTTATCTTGGAAAACAGCTCTGCTCCTAGCAATAACCTCTGCAAGACGAGTCTCAAGAGTTACAGGCACTCATGGCTGTGGAACCTTTTATCATTTTCCATCCAGACAGGGTTTCTCGGAGGACGAACCCGACATTTATGCCTAAGGTAATGTCCAGTGTGGCCCTTAACCAAACCATTCATTTGTCTACTTTTTATCCAAACCCACAGAATAAGGGTGAGAGACTCCTGCATTCTTCGGACATACACAGACAGCTACGCTTCTACTTGGACAGAACTAAGGCTTTCAGAAAGACTGAGCAACTCTTAGTAGCATATGCAGCAGGATCACAAGGAAAGGCTATCTCAAAGCAGACTATTTCAAAATGGATAGGCCACTGCATTCGTTTCTGCTATTCACAACATGGCAAATCAGTGCCTAAGGGCATTAGGCCACATTCAGCCAGAGCAGCAGCCACTTCAGCAGCCTTCCTCAGAGGAGTACCAACCAAAGACATTTTAGAGGCTGCAACTTGGAGTTCAGTGCACACTTTTACCAAGCACTACCACTTACCTCTCTACTCTAAATCCAGAGCAGGCTTTGCCACTGCAGTTCTGCAGGGCATTATAGCCTCTCCTAATCCTATTTAGACCCAGCCACCCAACCTCAGCTTTGGGATTCAACCCAAGTGTAATGACTGCAACAGTGAAACACGATCAACATAGTACAGTTGTGTACCTACCATAAATGTAGATGTTAGAGTGTATTCACTGTTGCAGTCCAGGTTACCCACCCACCATCCCCTTTTTTCTTTGCTGGGACTTATCTGTACTTCTCTATCCTATACAACCTATGTGGTGTATTTGCTTGTAGATGAAGAAATGTTATTTTTGGTGCATGCATACTCACTGGCATTATTTTCAGCCTTCCACTTTGGGGCACCTGACATCTGGGGCAAGAAAAACTGAAGAAAATGGCGTCGGCTGCATCTTTTATACCCCTGGCGCACTGACGTCAGGGAAGAGGCAACAGCAACAGACACCGGACCTAGACTTTGGAATTCAGGCCGACTGCGGGTAGCTTGCCAGCAGGATAACCCAAGTGTAATGACTGCAACAGTGAATACACTCGAACATCTACATTTATGGTAGGTACACAACTGTACTTTGACTGTGCCCATTGTAGAAGTGATAGATGACCACTGTGGACAGCCTGTTGCATGCCTCCTTAACTCACATAATCCAAATATGTACAGAGAATGCAGGGCTGTTCGACTTTTTCTTTCTAGTTCTGCCCCATTTAATAATAAGTGTTTTTTGAATGGTGGTTATACCGTTATGCTAAATATTTTTTTTCTTTATGTAGGTACCAGGTAGCATGTATCTGAGAATCTCTGTGGAGTTTGGCTACTTCAGGAGTCCCAGCATCCTGCTGTTGTGTGAGCCTTTATCCGGTGTCCATGCTAGTGACTTTCTGCTAATACTACTACTACTGCTTGATCTCAGGAATGATGACCCATGTTTTTCATAATTCTTGGAAATGCTACTGGAATTTCACAGTCTGAAAGCTTGGAGAAAAATCTGTAAAATATGGGTGACTAAATTGCAGTGTCACTGCTGCATAACAAGTATTACTTTTTTTTCTTTCAGAGTTGGTGTTAATGCACTATGCCTGGGAGAGTTCTGTTTGTGTTACTTTTACAGTAACTGAATTTGATTTTTTTCTTGCCTATTTTTATAGACATCTGCTGTTGCCTGTTGCTTGGTACAGCTCTGACTGTCATATTTTACATAAATATTTTAAGCAGTTCTCCTGCAGTATAATTTTTTCGTATGTTGTGGAATGATTGAACTCTATACCCACCAGTGAGATAGATTGAACTTTCTGGGTGGTATCCATAAACCTCTTGCACCAGCAATTTGTACTTTGAAGATTCAGAAATTTGAAAAAGCAGTCATCTGGATTTTGAGTGACATATACACCACTTTGTAGCTCCATTTTAAAACTGTCTTTAGACTGAGTCTTTGAAATCGCAAGCACTTTTACTGTTTGATTGGATTCTGATTGTTTATTATGCAGTAATTCAGAAAACTTGCATTGTCAAGTGGCACTGTTGTTCATAAAATACAATGTCAGATACATCTTTTACTGATTATCGCTCAGTTTTATACTTTGTACTTCACAGGTACTTAAAAAACAAAATTGTTAAGAATTGGTACCTCATGGTGGATTTTTTAAACAGTAGTGAAAAGAATGTTGGATTTTTTAAGCAGTAGTGAAAAGAATATTTAAGCCATCAGCAATAATGGTATACAGTATACAGTATGCACAGAACAGCTGACTAATTTCCATTTGCATATGGATTGAAAAATCTGCAAGTTTGTTAAGCTACAAAAATATTTTTGACTAGATACTTACTTTTATATTTTCTTTAACTGTAATTTGTGGTAAAAGTATTGCGTGAGTACTTGTGGAGTTTGTCTTCCCTTATCCTTCTGAGTGGGTAACATAAGTGTGCATGGTGTGCAGTGTTTGAAAGACCAAAAAAGAGCTCTTAAAGGTACTGAGGCACTTTACAAGTTTTACAGCCATCAAAAATATGGTACTGGCTAACTGGGCCTTGAAATGTTTTGAGTGGAAGTCACTTCATAAAATGTTGATATGGTGATTTTTCTTTAATTCATTTAAATATACAAGTGCAACAGGCACAAGTGCCTCTTTTCAGAAGTGATCTTTGGATAAGTGACTTGCTCAGTCACACGGGTAGTAGTAGAGATGGGGGGACTCAAACCAAGGACAGTAGAATGGACTGGTAAACATCTGTACTAAATTTATTGATACTGTTACACTTGCGTATGTGAAGTTTCACTGACCAAGAAGGATCGCTTTTCGTTGTGCAAATAATATCATAAACCAGAAGACATTTGTCTGAAAGTGCACTTTATGTACACACCATTATTTGTTTGGTTGTATTATGATATATGGTTTTGTAGACTCAATAATGTGAATGTTAGCTTGGTACTACAAGTTATTTTCTCCTCTGTGAGTATTTCCAGCCTTCAGGTTTAGTAAATTGCTGGTACATGCCCAAAGATGAATCCTTATTTTATTTATGGCATGACTGATAAAAGGTATGGTTCTTTGCAAGCATAAACATCACACATCCCACAGTAGGTTAGTAAATGTGGGTGCTGGTTTGCCTCCTAGAGTAGAACACGTAATTTTAATGCCACTTTTGGAAGTAAAACACGTGCTTAATGAACTTTTTTTTTTTTTTTTTTTTTTGACACTTCCCTTTGATGAACATGGTTTATTGTTTTTTTTTCCTCTATTTTCTATTATACTTGATAGCAAGGACCAGAGTCCGCATTTATGTCCATTGTTTTTAAAGACAAAATTGTGTTTACTGTCCCAGTTAATCGCAAGTGCCAACTTCATTCACCTTTTGTTACTATTAATCTGTAAGGCCCTTCTTTGTCAGTCTTGTCCATGCTTTTTAGGTGATTCAGGTTCTTTATGCACTCTTTAATCAAGCATGAATTTACACACACTGTTCAAAGCCATGTTGACCAGAGTTTTTTGCAGTACTACCTTTTTTGCATGGCAAAATAGCATTCATTGGCAGTCACTTCAGTGTATTTTTTAAGTTCAATACAGTTACTTTATTTACTTTTTTTTTTTTTTGTGAGGTCTGACTTACTGCATGTTTGTCCAAAACTAAGTTAATAATATATAAGAAGGGGAGAGGTAGAGGGGGACGCAGGTACCCCATAATGTCTTGTATTATACAGAGGATTTCTGATCAGGTTTCCAGTCATAACCAGGTTATTAGGTGTATAGGAAATTACTTCAAGAAATTCACATTGGCAGAGTAGCTGAAGAGAGTAATTTCTTAATTCCATTTTAAGAATATGTAACAAAAGATGTTATGTTATCCTGTCTCGCCTTTGTTCTTACTTGGATGGGTTTGGAGCCGATTCTCGACTCCGACTCAGCCGACTACACAGCTGGAAGTTTCAAACTTGGCTCATGGCAGGTAGGTATCCCATGATGCAGTGGTACAACTCCCCAGATCTCATTTGCTGCTTTACGAGGTTGGATATGCTCTTCTTGGCCGTGGCTAAGTTTTTGTCTTTTTCACTCAGTTAGCTTAATTTTTCTAGTATTCTTGCAATTTATACTGTTTGTTTGCATGTTAAGTAGTTAGATTAAGCATGTAGCTAATCTTATCTCTTTCTGCTGTTGGTTGCTATTTTTTGGGCTGTCATTTTTTCGCAGGCCTTGTTGTATCTCGTAGTTTTTTGTAGTGGTGTGTTGTTTATTACCTTTTACTCAGTAGTTGATGTTTAGCAGTAGTTGATATTTAGCTCATTTAAATTAGAGAGCTAATCACCCGCTTTAGTTAGAGAGCTGGTAGTATTAGTAGTTAGTGGGTGTTATCCCTGGTATCTGGGGCTGTTTAAGTTAGAGGCCCTAGTGCTACTCTTCTTATCAAAGTTTCTCTAGTTATATTTACTTAGATGTGTAGTGTTTATTAGATTAGAGTGCTACTCTTCTTGTCAGAGTTTCTAGTTTATCCTTACTTAGAGTGCAGTGGTTTAGTTTAGAGTGTGTTGTATATCACAGTTCTGAAAAGTTGCCATTGTAATTTTGTTTTTGGAAACTCTCTTCTATCATGTCTAAAGACTCTAGAGAGAGAGCATAAGCCTTCGGGCTTTAAAAAATGTCAAAAATGTACACAAAAATATCAATTACTGATGGACATGTCATTTGCATATACTGGCCTAGGGGCTATTCATTTATAGGAAGATTGTACTTTCTGTCATTCCTTTAGTGCACGAGTGTTACAGGAGAGGAGAAACAAATTGATTTTCAAGGGGCTCTTAAAGCCAACCTTTGAGGAAGCTGTACAGAATGCTCCTTCTTCAAAGAGGGACAAACCTTCCAAAAGACCATCACCTGTTTCTTCGGCTCATTTGGAGCCTCCAGAAAAATTGTCTAAACTTTCTAGGACATCTACCCCCTTGGCTCCACAGCCCTCAGAACTGACAAGAGGTCATCATCATTGACCAGCCTGGTTCTTCAGCCCCAAGGTCTTTGGAGCCGGTCTATTGACATTTCACCGGTCTCCCCTACTCTGAGATCTCCCCATTTTGGAGAGGTTTCAGTCTCCTTCTTTGTCCTCCAGGTCCACTAGGAGCTTATCTGATGATGACGTGGAGCGGGTGGTGCGCAGACTCCTGAAGTCGCCGAAGTTAGCCAAATTGTTCTCGCCTCCGACCCATCAGGTCTCAGAGCCTTCCAAAACCATTACATTCACAGTTGTTCCTCCTCCGAACCAAACTGGACACTCGGAGCCGGAGTGCCTGGTACCAGTTAATGTAGAACCATTGGTTCCGGGACCCTCTTTGGTGATCACGTTGCCGACTTCTGCTTCAGCTCTCTTGGCGCCGTCCAGAGTGTCTGGGAACCAGGGTTCTCTGGCTGACCCTGTGGGGGACACTTGGGCCCAAACTTCTTCGGTTCTGAGTCTCCCACTTGGAGCATTGACTTGGGTGAGCTTGGCTCCCATGTCAGCCTCAGAGCTGATCTCCCTGGGTCTGGAGGTGTCCTCTGTCTCCTCGGAGCCAGGGACATCTTCGGAAATGGTGGGGTCTGCTTTCAAGCTGATGAGGAGTGTGCTGTCTCCCTGTACAGTTCTACATAAGGATACTGACATTCATCCCCCTAAGGCACCAGCTACTGTGACGTGGCACCACCCCATCCACAGGACAGCAGAGATCCAGATCCTCAGAATCCTCCACTGGGTGAACCCCTCTCTTCCGAGGCCTTCCCAGAATACCCTTCTGAGTAGCCCCCTTGGAAGAGAACTTGCAAGAGGAAGCCTATAGACTCCCCTGATGAGTCGGTCATCTCAGATACTGACCTTGAGGAGTCAGAAGGGTCCCCATGGTCGTCCTATGATATCTCATTTGCAGATATCCTGGAGATCTTAAAGCAGAGAGGCTGCTGGAAAACCATCACCCCTTTTGATGAGGAGTTGGTGTACCTGAATGCCTTTGGATCTCAACCTTCAGCCTCATGGGTGTCGTTGCCTTTCGATGAGCTAATGGACTTGGTCAGTCGAAAGGCATGGGAGTCACCTGACACTATGGAACCAGTCCCTCAGAGGCCAAACAGGTTCTTGTCAGCCCCTACCGGAAAGGATTTTCTCACAAAGGGTGTACCTATTGATGCTATGGTGGCAGCAGCCACCAAGAAGGAACTTTTGGAGACACCCTCATCTGTTCATCCTCCGAACAAAGATTCTCGAACGATGGACAGATACTGGAAGCATGTCTTTTTGTCAGCGACTTTTACACTCTGATCGCTGAACTACATAACTCATTTTATAAGGCTACAAAGAGATCTCCTGAAAGAGCTAGGGGATGCTCTACAAGGTACATGAATAAGAAGGTCTTTTCCCAGCTGTCCACCTTAAATTCTATCATCAACTCCTCCATGAGGCTGATATCTTACACAGCGGATGGAGCGAGCAAGGCAGCAGGTTCAGGAGTTTCCCTGAGGAGACCGTCCTGGATGCCCTTGTGCAATCTTGCAGAACCTTTTAACTCTACCTTTACTAACCTTTGGTTCCTCACTCTTTGGACCCAAAGTAAAGGACACACTCACCAGATGTGAGCAGGATCGCTGAACTACCTAACTCATTTTATAAGGCTACAAAGAGATCTGAAAGAGCTAGGAGATGCTCTACAAGGTACATTAGCTGCGGGGGTGAATAAGGTCTTTTCCCAGCTGTCCACCTTAACTTCTATCGTCAACTCCTCCATGAGGCTGATATCTTACGCAGCGGATGGAGCGAGCAAGGTAGCAGGTTCAGGAGTTTCCCTGAGGAGACAGTCCTGGATGCCCTTGTGCAATTTTGCGGAACCTTTTAACTCTACCTTTACTGACCTTTGATGGTTCCTCACTCTTTGGACCCAAAGTAAAGGACACACTCACCAGATGCAAGCAGGAAGGGAAAACTCTCTCTGCTGTTGGAGTACGTTTTTCCGTACCTTCAAGACCTTACGCTAAAGGTCAGAAAAGTGGGAAAATGTGGTTCAAAAGGTCCCAGGGAGCTTTCCAAGATGCATGAGGTGAATCCTTCCCCAGGGGCAAAGGGGGAGGTAACAATGGTAGATGTCATAGATGCAGAGGGGGTCTGCAAAACCAGGGTGACCGTGATTCCTTTCCCGGATGTCCCTATCAGCACTCCTGAAAGGAGGCCCGCCTGCTCTACTCTGGAGGCAGTTGGGGACATTTGTCTTTATACCCAGAAGCCTGGTAAAGTATCACAAGAGACAAGTCGGTACTAAGAATAATATCCAGAGAATATTCCATTCTCTTTTGCTACACTGTCCCACAAATCAGAACAGTCCCAGATGTTCCACCCAATCTAAGGGAGCAAGCAACTGTAGAAATCCAAAAGTTGCTAGACAAGAGTCATCCATGAAGTCCCCACAGACCAAACAGGATTCGGAACTTACTCAAGATTCTTTTTGGTGCCAAAAAGAACAGGAGACAAGAGACCCATATTAGACCTAAGCAGGTTAAACGAGTCTTTCAAAAAGTCAAAGTTCTGAATGGTGACACTGCAGTCAATACCTCTTTTCTTAGGGAAAGACAATTGGATGTACTCGATAGACCTCCAAGATGCGTACTACCACATAATAATGGACAGAGCATCGAGGAGTTATCTATGCTTCCGGCTGGGAGCCAGTCATTATCAGTTCTGAGTTCTGCCCTTTGGTCTCATTACAGCCCCCAGAGTGTACACCAAATACATGGCAGTAGTCACGGCTCACTTGAGGCGTCTGGGATTCCAAGTGTTTCCCTGTCTGGATGACTGGCTCCTAACTGCCACCACCAAGCATCTACTCCAGCAAGCCAGGGATGTGACTTTGGAAGTTTGGGCTCAGTTAGGCATAACAGTCAACTTACAAAAATCTGCCCTGTTGCCCTGTCAGCATATTACCTTCATAGGTGCAGATCTAGACAATGTTTCCTTGATGGCATGTCTTCCAGCCGACAGAATTTCAGCCCACAGGCAGCAAGTACTTCACCTTCTTCCCAAGGACAAGTTAAAGGCAAAAGTAGTTCTGAAACTCCTAGGAACAATGGCTTCCACCATAACAATTAGTTCCTCTCACCAGAATGCACATGAGAATCCTTCAGTGGCTTTTGTTCTCCCAATGGTCACTTCAAGAGCTCCCGATGTCCCACCTCATCAGAATAACCGAGTCATGCAAAAAGGACCTATGATGGTGGATTCAGTCCAACCATGTGACCATCGGGAGACTCTTTATTCCACAACACCCTGTTGCTACAGTGACCACGCTTTCCAGTTAGGGTGGGGGGGGGGGCATTATCTGGGATGAACGGTCCAAGGTATATGGCAAGAACACGAGGCCCACTTGCACATAAATGTCCTAGAGATGAGAGCAGTGCTTCTGGTGTTGCAAGTACTCCACGACTCTCTTCCTCTAGGGATGATTGCTATACAGTCATACGATATATCGGTGATTTTCTACATAAGCAAGCAAGGGGGAATCAAATCCTATCCTCTTTGTCGCAAGGCCCTGAGAATTTGGCAATGGGCAATTCCTTTCCAGTGCTTTCTAGTAGCAACGCACATCCCGGAAATTCCAGCATGATGGTAGACAAGATGAACAGGGCAATATTGATGCCTCATGAGCAATCTCTGTATCACAACATAGGTTCATAGGTTGGTACTAGGCTATCAGTTCTAGGGCCTATACAAGCCTAGCCATAACAATTCCCTGGCTATTTTTTCCCCACACTATTTACTTCCCTGGACCCCTGTCTAGCAGGGCGACTGACGTGATCCCCGGGGTGAATTTCCTTTCTCCCATCCAATCATCAAGGTTCCTTTTGAAGAGGGCCAAAGAGGCGCTCTGCTTGACATGTATGGGCAGTCTATTCCAGAGTCTGGGGAGTCTCCGGGTCAGGAACCTATCCCTCCAGCATGTTTTGTTTATTGTGATGACACTGTGGGATTGGGATTTCTTTAAATGAAGCATGTCAACAGCTCTGGGTTTGACATGGCCTTGTTAAGCAGAGATTGCCTCAGAGTAGACGATATGTGACAGAGTATAGCTGGAGCTTTTTAAGGTGGTCAGCATAGGGCATCTGCTTTAGGCCTGTGATTCTTTTAGTGAGGTATTTCTGCGGCCTTTCCAGTTGTTGCAGATGTCTTGAGAGGTATATACCAAATGGGGCGTTGTATTCTATAATGAGTCTAATGAGGGATGAGTACAGTGGGACAGTGACCTCCTTTTTTCTGGACGAAAAGCCCTCAGTGATGAGGTGTGCCACATAGAAGGATTTCCTGACTGTTGTGGCGATGTGGTTATTGAAGGTGAGACCACTGTCCACCTGTGTCCCTAAGTCTCTTATCACACTTTCGGTGTTTAGTGTACTGCGACCTATATGGTAATTCACAGGTACATGTTTTTTTCCCAAAGGGGATAACTATACATTTCTTGGCATTGAGCTTGAGCCCATGGCTCTGGCACCAAGCATCTGTTTCTGTAAGGCCCTTTTGTAGAGTATCCACATAATTTGGGGATTCAGTAATGGCTCCCAGTTTGCAGTCATCTGCGAACTTTGTTAGCCAGAGTCCCTTAGTGTTGGCCTGTACTTCAGAGAAGTAGATGCCAAACAGGAGAGGTCCCAGGACTGAACCCTGAGGTGCTCCACTTCTCACTTGTCTGGAGCTGGATTTGGAGTCACCTACTTTTACTGTGTGGGTTCTGTCAGTAAGCCAGTTTGCAACTCATCGAGTGACGTAGGGATTAATGCCCAGCTTAGTAAGTTTATCTGATTCCAGAGTGGGGGATGGTGTCAAAGGCCTTGGCGAGGTCCAGATAGTCTGTGTGAACTGCCTTACCCTCGTCCACGGCTCTGGAAAAGATCTTCCGGAAATGGGGTCAGCCTTGCTGTGATCTTTTCACCACTCCTATGAATGCCAAGTGCAGCAGTTGCTTTGCCCTAATTCCCCCTCCGGGGAAGACAACGAGAGATGCACTTGTACACTATTGGCTCGCAGGACTTCTTTATGCCTTTCTTCTGTTTCTCCTCATACCCAAAGTCATCCAGAAAACAAAATCCTTGGGAAGCAGGATGATTCTCATTGCCCCATATTGGCCGTGTTAGATTTGGTTCCCCTTCCATTGGCCTCATCTTCAGGAGAAGCCTTGGATTCTGGACCCATTTCCAGACCTGCTGACACATATGTCAGGTACACTTCATCCTTCTCTCCACACCCTCAAATTGACAGCGTGGCTACTCCACTTCCCAATTTAGTCAGGCTTCAACATTTTACTCCCAACAGTTAAACATATACTGATGTCCTCTCATAAAGTTTCTACTAGAAGACTATATTCTAGCAAGTAGAAAAGATTTTCTCACTGGGCACAAAATAGAAACATTGACCCTTTTTCTGCGCCTATTCAGTCTGTTCTAGAATTCCTGGCGGAACTCTTCCAACAAGGCTCGGCTGCAGCAACCATTAGAGTCCAGCTGGCTGCAATTTCAAATTTCCACATTGGTGACCATTCTTCTAATTTAATGTCACACAGGTTGTGTAAAGCAGTTTTGAAAGGCACTTCCTTATTGAGACCTCCCTTTAAGGAACCACTTTGTCCTTGGGATTTGAATTTTGTCCTATCTCAACTTACACTGCCACCATTTGAGCCTTCTTCATCTTGTGACCTTAAATTTCTTTCCTGGAAGACCATTTTTCTATTAGCAGTGACATCTGCCAGAAGGGTCTCAGAGTTGCAAGCACTGTCTGTCAAACCACCATGTTTGATTTTTCACAAGGACAGGGTATCGCTACAAACAAATCCATCCTTTGTACCTAAGGTTTGCTCTCAAGCCAATATCAATCAATCCATTGAGCTCCTGGTTTTCTTTCCCAGCCATAGCAACAAGGCAGAGTGTAGACTCCATCATTTGGACGTGCACAGATAACTCAGATTCTGTTTGCATAGAACTAAAGATTTCAGGAAATCTTACCAATTATTCATCTCCTTCTCTGAGGCAAAAATGGTTGTCAGTTTCTAAAGTTGCCCTTTCTAATTAGCGCTCAAATTGTATCACCTTTAGTCTATACCTCCGATAATAGAAAACTACCATTCAAAGTTAGGGGTCATTCAACTAAAGCACTAGCTACGTCATCTGCATTTCAGGCCAGAATTTCAATGGACAGCATTTGTGCTGCAGCTATGTGGGCAAATCCTCATACATTTATCATTCATTACAAAGTGGATTTGGCCTCCAGAGACAGGGCCTCTTTTGGTTCCACTGTGCTCAAAAGTGTACTTTCATGAGCCACCCGGGGAAAAGGTGCTAGGAACACTGTCCCATCAAAGTAAGAATGAAGGCAAGATAGGACAACATAACATAAAGAAGTTATGTACTCTCCATAACATTCCATGTTTGTTGTCCATCTCGTCATTCATTCTTATGACCCCTCCCTCCTTCCCTCATCCAAGGACTCCTAGAGGGCCTGGTGGTTATTTTTCCTCCTTGCTGGAGTTCCTTGACTCAGTTTGTTTCTCCTTGTTTTTGGTGCCCTCTGTAAATATATATATATATTATATATATATATGTATGTATGTATGTATGTATATATATATATATATATATATATATATATATATATATGTGTGTGTGTATATATATATATATATATATATATATATATATATATATATATATATATATGTATGTATATATATTTACTTATGTTACTCATTAGTAAGTTAGCAGCAAACAAGATCTGGAGAGTTGCACCACTGCATCATGGGATACCTACCTGCCACAAGCCAAGTTTGAGACTTCCAGCTGTGTATTCGGCCAAGTCAGAGCAGAGGATCGGCTCCGAACCCATCGAAGTAAGAATGAATGGTGAGATGGACAACAAACATAGAACATTATGGTGAGTACATAACTTCTTTTTTTTTTGGTGGGAGACCCAGTCATAATTCTTTTTAATACATGAAGAGATCTAGCTGCTCTTTTGTAATACTGGCTAAAAAAAAACAGTATGGCAGAGGTGTGTAACTGGAATTAAAACTTTGATTAGAGATGAACTTTGTTTCTAGCTGTCATTTCTGTTGCTGCAGAAGGTTTCTAGCAGGTTTTAAAGTTTGTTGGTTGATAAGAGGTAAAATTAATTTTGGGTTCGGTTTGTTTGGCATCAGAAAGGTTGCTATAGTTTTCAAAGCTGTTAGTAAGTCTTCAGTGCAGTTTTGTGATGGCTGCTTTCTGCATGGGAGCATGAAATTCATAAGCAGGAAACTCACTATACATATGCAGCCTTGATGTAATGAGGTTTCTTTCTGTACTGGAGTGTAATCAATCCGCTCCATTTTTTACATGCTATTTAGTCCAGATATGACATATTTATGTGATTTGGCATAAATAATTTTCTGACTAATAACTGCAGTCAGAAGTCTGCTGAAGTTGCGGTGTCACTCAGTGTCACTTAGTATGTATGACCTAAAAGTTATGTAGTAGTTTGTTTCACACTGTGCAGTGTGGGCCTTATTTCTGCACTTCATAACGTTTTTTTTTCTGTCAGTAAAGGTACAGGCTTTAATTTACATAAGGGGGAAATTACTTTATTCTGGAACTGTTCTGATGTCCTTCAAGGATGCATCTGCAGTCATAACATATGGGTTGTCCTGCCTCAGGCAGCCCTTCGGTTGGCCGGATTCCAAAGTCTGGGTCTGGCCTCGGCTGATGTCGCACTTTCCCCAACGTCAGAGCGTCTGGGGTATAAAAGCATCAGCCGATGCCATTTTCCTCAGTCTTTCTTGCCGCGCGGTGCCCGAAGCAGAAGCTGTTCGCAAGTGCCGGTCGGTCAGATCCAGTGATTTCAGCTACCAAGACTTGAAAAGCTAAGTACCCCGTTGGGGACTCTTTCTTGCCTCAGCCGATGTCAGACAAAGTAAATAATTGTTTAACTAGTGGGAAACAAATACCTCATAAGGATTTCCATTCTTACTGCCTTCCTTGCTTAGGCCCAGACCACGACGTATCGGCCTATTTAGCCTGTGCCTCCTTCAACCGACGAACTCTTAGACGTCGGTCGGAGTTTGCAGAGGAATTTTTTGGAGCCGCTTTTGCTTATAAAATGCCGTCGGAGACTCCGACTTCACATATGGTCAAAAAACGCAAGGAAAAGGACCGACACTCGCGGCCCATGGTTTCGGCTGAAACCACGGCTAGGCCTACCGCGAGTGTCTCTGTTTCGGACGAAACAGTCCTCGGCGATTCCTTCTTCCAAAACCATACTTCCGACCACCGAGGCCCGAGAGGCCCCGGCTGAGTCGGCTTCAGAACTACCTACCGAAGCTAGTGTTCAGGAATTGTCAGACACCATACCTTTGGACATTTCTACCCCTGCACGTGGGGCAGCTAGGCCCCCTGCTTCCATGTCCATTAAGGCCTTTTCAAGGGCTAAAGCTGCCAAACTTCCAAAAGCTTTGCCTGCCAAATCTACCTCCCAGAGGCCTTCCTCTAGTTCACAGATCCTCAGCCTTGCTGAGGACGTTATTTCCTTAATTAGGGGTTCACAACCTCACCCAGACAGGGCCTCTCAACCTCCTCCAGACAAAAGGCCCAGGACTGACCCCTCTGATCCGCACTCCTCAGATGATTCCACGGATGGATCTGAGTTGTCAGACCACCAGGAAGGGGCTTACTCGCCTTATGAGGATTCAGATGCAGAGGAATCTATCCCTTCGGCCTCCCCTCCTGAAGAGTTTTCCTTTGGTGAGACTCTACACTCCATGAGAGAGCATTTTCAATGGCAAGGTCAGGATTTCTCTGATTCTAGAAAAAGATTAAGGACCTTTTTGCATTTGCCTCAGCATAGGCCCTTAGCTATACCTCCTGTTCTGAATGTAATTGATGATGTGTACAATGATGTCAGTACAGCCCCTGATACTCTCCCTCCGGCCCTTGCCAAACCTGACAGATACTACAGGGTCCCGGATTCTCATATCCATTTGTATAAAGCCCATTCTGCAGACCCAGAAACTATTTCTCAGGGCCCTAAAGGGGTTGTGGCCGCTACTGCCAAAAATCCTCTACCCTCTGACAGAGAGTCTAGAGCTTTAGAGAGATGGGGAAAGAAGGTGTATACTTCTGCAACTCTTTCTGTCAGGGCATTAAACTGTCAATTTCATATAATACAGTACCAGGAGTATTTGTTAGATGAACTGAATAAGAAACTTTCTTCTCCTGAACCCCTAGACCGTAAATCCCTTCAGGATTTGTTACACAACTCACAACAGGTTAGTAATCATTTCTTAAAATGTGGCTATGATGCACTGGAGGCTTCATTTAGATCAGCTATGACTGGGGCAGTTATTCGTAGGCATGCCTGGCTGAAGGAGCAATCTTTGCCAGACCATGTCAAAGTTAAACTCCTGGATGCTCCAATGGAGAAACAAAATTTATTTGGCTCCTCCGCTCAGGAGATCTTAAAAAAGGTTGAAGAAAAGGCAAAATCTGTGCAAACAGTTAAAGATTTCCTGCAAGTTCAACCACCGAGATTCAGCAGAAACTGGCCTACTAAGAATTGGTCCTTTCCAGACTCGGACAGAGCCCAGAGAGGCAGGAACAGGCGCCCTAGAGGCAGAGGTCAATCGAAGGGCTCCTACAGAGGCCGTCAGTGGCAGCCTGCCAACCAGAGGAGTAGTGCAACAGCAACAACAACAACTACTACACCAGGACAGGGTCAGTGACTTAACTCTGATTCCGCCTACCAGGGATCAACTGGAAGCACCCTTGGGCGGAAAGCTGGCTTTATTCTCAAAAAACTGGCATTATATCACAAAGGATACATGGACACTGCAAATAATAGACAAAGGATACAGGTTCCGCTTCCACACTTTGCCAAAAAGAGGCGGAATGCCAAACCTACCACCAAATCAGAGGGCAGAGGCTTTAAAACAAATCAGCAATTTACTTCAGATGAAAGCTATAGAAAAGGTACCATGTTCAGAACAAGGCCAAGGATTTTACTCCAGACTATTCCTTGTACCAAGAAAGGAAAATCAGTGGAGGCCTATTCTCGACCTGTCCGCACTGAACACTTATCTCATTGTGCCAAAATTCAAAATGCTGACCCTACAGCAACTTCTTCCCATGTTGGGCAAGGAGTCTTGGCTGGTGACTCTAGATCTCAAGGAGGCATACCTGCACGTCCCTATTCGACCAAACTGCAGAAGACACCTCAGATTTCTTGCAGGATCAGAGCATTATCAATTCTCAGCATTGCCCTTTGGCTTATCTACTGTGCCCAGAGTATTCACGAAATGCCTGGCATCAGTAATTGCACATTGCAGACTACAGGGAATTCAAATTTACCCATACCTGGATGACTGCCTAATACAAGCGGACAACAAGGAAAATTTGATAAAGGACTTGGCCTATGCCATACACCTGCTACAGACCTTGGGATACACAGTCAACATCCAAAAGTCAAGACTAGTACCATCCCAAAGGATAACCTTTTTGGGTGCAGATCTGGACACAACCACCCAAATGGCCTTTCTCACAGAAGAAAAACAAAAACAACTTCCAGATTACTTCATGATTCTGACAAGACAAACTCAGCTTACTGCAAGGAAAATCCTGCAGGGCCCTGGGTTACATGGCATCCTGCATAATTCTAATACCGCATGCCAGGCTGCATATGAGGAAATTACAATGGTACCTCCGGAGTATATGGTCTCAGCACAGTCACAGTTTAGAAACCATGATACCAATCATTCCATGCCTTCAAAAGGAATTCCTGTGGTGGGCTCAGGCCTGCCAGTCCAACAGAGGGTTGCCTTTCAACAAACCAAAACCAAGGCAGACCATCACCACGGACGCCTCAGACCGAGGATGGAGAGCACACATGGAGGACAAATGTATCCCAGGCCTATAGCCTCAAGGACAGCTAAGCATGCGCATAAACCAAAAGGAAATGCTGGCAGTGAGGCATGCAATCGAGGCATTCAAACCCTTCCTCCAACAAGGACACCTGCTAATAAGGACAGACAACACCACGGTCATGTGGTACATAAACAAGCAGGGAGACACACATTCTTACCCTCTATGCCGGATGGCTATGAATCTGTGGGAACTATGCGCCTGAATCTCAATATCCAACTACAGGCCCAATTCGTGCCAGGGAAAGAAAATGCACTGGCGGACAGCTTAAGCAGAACTACCATGGATGCACACGAATGGATGCTGCACCCAGACATCTTCCAACTCATAGCAAAGACATGGGGAATGCCGGAGATAGATTTGTTCGCCTCCCCACTCAATCATCAACTGAAGACATTCTGCTCAAGGACATACCACCCACAAGCTTGGAGGGTGGACTCTCTCTCTTTCAGCTGGAAAGCCCTAATGGTATATGCCTTCCCACCTCTCCCATTGATGTACAAGGTTCTACTGAAGATCAGGGAGGAACAGCCAAAAGTGATACTAATAGCTCCGGACTGGCCAAGACAACACTGGTATCCATTATTGAGAAGCATGTCTCAGGCAAAATCATGGCCTCTCCCCCTATGGCCTCTTCTTCTGACGCAGAACAATTTCAAGACCCTGCATCCCAACTTGAAAACATTGCAGCTAACTGCCTGGAAAATTCCTTAAATCCTAATCAAACTGTTTTATCTCAGAGGGTGAAGGACATTATCCTGGAGGCTCGCAGGCCTTCCACAAGGAAGACATACTCAGCTAAGTGGCAGAGATTTCTCATTTGGAGCACATCAAAGGGCACAGATGTCACAGTGGCAAACCTAACACATATCCTAGAATACTTAGCAGAATTGTTCCACAATGGCCTGTCCTAGTCTTCCATTAAGATTCATGCTTCAGCAATTTCAGCAGAATACAATGTGGATCCACCTATCTTCTCACACCCTCTCCTCAGACAATTTCTGAGAGGGATCAAAAATATTAAACCTCCAAGAAGACCCCCTCTACCTGCCTGGGATCTCAACTTTGTACTGCCGAAACTGACACTGCCTCCTTTTGAACCAGCAGCATCAGCGGATCTACAGTTTCTATCTTGGAAAACTGCATTCCTTCTGGCAATCACTTCAGCAAGAAGAGTATCTGAGTTACAAGCATTAATGGCAGTGCAGCCTTTTCTTATTTTCCACCAGGACAAGGTGTCACTAAGAACCAATCCTACTTTTATGCCAAAGGTGGTATCTAGGGTATCCTTGAACCAAGCTATTCACTTGCCTACGTTCTTCCCTAATCCACAGAATAGAGGGGAAAAACTTTTGCACACCCTGGATATACACAGACAACTACGCTACTACTTGGACAGAACAAAAACTAGCAGAAAAACTGACCAACTTTTTGTAGCATATGCAACTGAGGTGCAAGGAAGAGCAATTTCCAAACAGACAATTTCAAAATGGATAGGAAATTGCATTCGATTTTGCTACTCCTTTCATGGAAAGACAGTTCCTGAAAATATCAGGCCTCACTCCACAAGGGCCACGGCCACCACTACAGCCTTCCTACGGGGGGTGGCTACCAAGGACATTTTAGAAGCTGCTACTTGGAGCTCCGTGCATACATTTGCCAAGCATTACAATCTACCTTTATACTCTAGATCCAGAGCAGGGTTTGCAACTGCAGTCCTGCAGGGGATCTTAACTACACCATCCTTTTCTTAGTACCTCCTCCCCCAGATTGGCTATGGTATTCTACCCATATTATGACTGCAGATGCATCCTTGAAGGACATAGTACAGTTTTGTACCTATCATAAATGTAGATGTCCGGTAGGTATGCATCTGCAGTCAGGATTACCCTCCCTCCTTCCCCTCTGTGGTATTCCTAGGGTGCTTACCCCTCTTTTAGCTAGCTGGGGGAATCTATTATGGTGTATTTGTTTGTTTATACATGTATATAATTTGTAAATGTTTGGACCTTTTCAGCATTTATCCAAATTTAGCCTTCCTAGAGGGCACCTGGCATCTGGGGCAAGAAAAACTGAGGAAAATGGCGTCGGCTGATGCTTTTATACCCCAGACGCTCTGACGTCGGGGAAAGTGCGACATCAGCCAAGGCCAGACCCAGACTTTGGAATCCGGCCGACCGAAGGGCTGCCTGAGGCAGGACAACCCATATGTTATGACTGCAGATGCATACCTATCGGACATCTACATTTATGGTAGGTACAAAACTGTACTTTTTCCTTAGTTTATTATTTGCTTTTAAAATATTTTGACAAAGGGTTACTATAGTTTTTAAAATAAAGGATTACTGTCTCATAGAGGTCAAACATACACAGAATTCCACTTACAGGCAATAATTCGGTGTAAACCAGTTACATAGTGAGGCACTAAGCATTCTACCTTTAAACAAAAGCAGTAAGCACACACTTGTGCGTGTGTGTGTATTTATATATATATATATATATATATATATATATATATATATATATATATATATATATATACACACACACACACACACACATATATATATATATATATATATATATATATATATATATATATATATATGAAATAAATATTAAATTAAATAATCTGTATAATAAATTAATATTGCATATATATATATATATATATATATATATATATATATATATATATATAGATACAGACGGTGCAGCCTCACAGCAAGAGGTTCTCCGGTTGATTCTCTGCTGAGGTGCCTTCTGTGCGGAGTCTGCATGTCCTTCCTGCATCCGTGTGGATTTCCTCTCACATTACAAAGACATGCATTTGGAGCATTTCTCCCCGGGCCTCCGCTGAAAATTGGCTTTGTACCAAGTCTGAGTTTTCCTGTAAACAAATGTTAAATAAATAGAATAAAAAAAAAAAAAAATATATATATATATATATATATATATATATATATATATATATATATATATATTTATCCATAGACACACACATATTGACACACACACAGATATTATGTGCATGTGCTGCCTCTCAAGCTATTTAACTCAAGGATGAAGATCTTATCCCTGAAAACAAGAGTTATAAAGAGTATTTGATAAAAAGACCAAGTACTCTGTCAGTTGAGCCAAGGAGGCATGTACACCCTTTTAATACATGTGTCTTCAGTAATCCTTGACATTTGTCTTATGGCTGATTGGATGACGAAGATTGAGGGCAATTTATTTCTCCAGTGTTGGAAACAGAACTATATTTTGCAGTTCAGAGTCTGAGATACTCGAGCTGTCCATCTATTAAAAGGTATTTGTTTGATTCAGAGTTAGACTTCCTATAGAGTAAGTAGTGTGTGTGCGATAGGAGAGAGCATGACTGAAGCAAGTACTGTTGAGGTGCTCTCACTGGAAAGGGTGGTGATAAATGTACTACTTAAGAAACTGAAGGCCACACGTGTGATAATTAAGCAATAACCGATGACGTGGTGTTGTATATTGAAGATTTACCCATGGTTGTTGTGGTTTAATCACGAAGGTGAAGCCCCAGTGATTAAACACAGCCAACAGTGGGTAAATCTTCATTATACCACAACCACGGAGTCGGTTATTGCTATTATACAATGACATTATTTAAGAAAAAAAATACTTACTTTTCTTAAATAATGTCTTTGTATAAAGGCGGATTGCTGTTCTTCCGCAAGTTGTGGTATACTGATTCTGCTTTTTGATGTACCGCGCATGGGTATGGAACTTGAGTTCCCACGCATACCCAGTACATCAAGACGTTGAAACAGAAGCAACGGAGAAAATAAAGTCTCCATTGCTCCGTATTCTCTCTTTTTTTTTTTTTTTATTGTACAAACAAAAGATTTGGGAGCAGTTTATACCAACGGAAAAAAGTTCGGGTGACTGGACCTTTTTCCATTGGCATATTGTGGGATTTACAATGGGCATGCTGGTTGGGCTAGCCAATCAGCGTGCACGTTTTAGAATATTAATAGGGAGGAATTTTATAATTCATTTTTCATGTGCCACAGTTTTGTGAGATTTACCATAACAGCAGATATGACAAAATTTCTGTAATTGTTTATTTGAGTATAACCTCAAGATGAATTATTGCTTAGTTTTATTCCATTTGAGCAAGTATGAGCATGGATTCCTATTACCCATTTTTAATCTTGGCCTTAGTTGCAAAAATACAAGTACAGCATAGAAAGGAGGTTAAAATACAATATGCTATTCCTAAATGTCCAGGTAGTCATGAATGCCTTCCGAATTGTACCTTTTGGGTACTTGAAGAGAAGTAAAACAGCTGTTTTTTTTTCTGTAGCGACTGGTAAAAAAAAAAGCATTCACAAAGACACTCTAATGAAAGGTTAACATTTTTTGTATTATGAAGATAAAACTCTTTAGACTAAGATAGATTTCAAAGGTAGTGGTTTTGTTTGTGTGTGTGTGTGTATATATATATATATATATATATATATATATATATATATATAATTATTTTTTTTTGGATAAGCCATAGACCAAAATGTCAGGAGTGGTTAAATTTACAGGGAAGATGTAATTCATTGCTCGCATTCTGAAAAACAGCATGTGCAAATGAGTTGCGCTTATCTAGTAAAAGTAACAAAATGATCTTTGACACTGGTCTGTGCAGCAACCAATGGAATTAGTTTGCTACACTTTAGCAATATTTTCCATCAGTAAAGTCTCATTTTTAAACAGACTTGTTGGTCTGTACCACTGCACTGAGATTTTGATGTTTTGAATTAACTTGAATCCTGTGTTTTCAAAAGCTAAGAATAATCCTGAATGTATGAATGTCACATCTAGTACCTTGTTCACCAAACCTATAAACCTAAGATATTCATGTACACATAAATGACTCTTGTAGCAGTGAACTCTATTATTCATTAATATGTCATGGACAGTTATCACACAACTGTACATTTTAAACTAGATCCTTTATCTATATAGCCATCTGATGACTGTACAGACTTATACTTCTTTGTCCAGTCTTTTTGTTTTTTTGTTTTCTTATGGGTGTGTGTGTGTTTGTAATGGGTTGTTATTGACTTTATTTTTATCCTAAGAAATAATCCCTTCAGTCCAGTTAGGACTCTTGTTAACTAAACCTCCAATGTAATGTTCCTATTACCACAGAAATGTCATCAGGATTTTATTAATGTAGTTTTCCTTTTCAAATCTTGTATCGGAGACATTTATGCACTTTCATGTTTGCCTTTAACAAGCAAAGTTGTCTGCTTGTACTGTTTTTTTTTTTTTTTTTTTTTTGTTACTTTTATAAAATTGTCCATGTAATAGATGCTCAGCATAGAGCATTATAAATAACTCCTTTCAGAAGTGAAGAATACTTTGTAACATAATCCATTTGCTGTTACCCTTGATGCTGAACTTTTCTTACTCGATGTAGAGAATTTTAGTGTGGATCAGTCCTTAAAATATTCTTCCATATTTTATCTTGTGCTGTGCTGGCAGAAGCTACTGCTTGTTTAGCAGACTTGTGTCATTTCTTTCTTTTAGTCTTCTGTTGTATATCTTACAATTTATAAAAGTTTAACATTTCTACATTTAACTCCAAAATTTTGTTTTTCACCAATATCAGGTAAACATTGCTAAGTCTAATTGCAGATCTTTCATGTCATAAGATTCATATTTAAAAGGCATTAAGGTGTCCAGTTTTTAATAATATCCGCTACTACCCCCTTTAAATTTGAATACATAGAGTGACCTTACTTGAATCTCCTCATCTTTGCTCTACTTTTTGGAAGATGATTAACAGTTGCACCCATACACAGACATACATTAAGTTTACTTTTAACACCTGCCTGTAGGTATTTTAGCATAATTTCTTATTCAGAAACCGTTAGGAGCTTTATTATTACATCTGATGCACCTTATATCTCCATCTTTTGTTTCCTATTCCAAGCACAAGTTTCATAATTTATTTAGCTTTGTGTTAACACCTCACCATCTAGTCTAATAGGTTTATATATCTTCTTCAGCTTCTCTGGCTTCCTGCTAGCTACAGAGATACACAGAATGTATGCATTTTTCTCCATGTATTGGTACCATATTTTTTCAACACAAAGTACACTTTTATGCACCTTCATTCTTTGATTACGTACTTAATCTAGTTCAGGGCTGTGGGAGAGATGGTAATTGTCCTAGTGTTCACTGGGTGCAAGACAGTTAATATAATTCTTGATGGGAAACCAGCCCACCAAGGGTAATTCATAGTGATTTTCCCTAAAATGTTGGGGTACTTCAGGACCTTCAGTTTTAAGTCATTAAACTAAAACTCCAGGTATCAATTTTTTTTCGTTTCTATTTTTCTACTGTCCACTTACTGGAAGGCTCTAATTTAGGGTCTTAATTATCACAGTTTTAAAATCACTTTTTTAATAGTGCTGTGCACATTTTACCTCTTTATGGAAGTCAAGTGATCATGCCCTGTTCCAGTGGGCTGTGAATGGTACATTTTATAAGGCAATTGTATATTAGCTCATCAAATGTGGGGGGTGATAAGACTTTTGAATGCCAAATGATTGCAGCTGAAACCATCATGTACATATAGTCAAAAATACAAATAATAAAAGTCAGACAGGCTGTGTTTATGTCTGCTTGTGGAAAATATGACTTAATGTAAAGCTACAAAACATAAAAAAATAAGTAAATCAATAAAACTTGTCTGTAGAAACAAAGATCAGACTATTAAAAACAATTACCTGGTCTATCACTTTGTCGCAAAAAAAAAAAAAGCACGCCCACAAGCAATTTTGCATTATGCGGGGGGGATACCACAAAGACAGTGCATCATATAAATATACTAGATAACAATATAACCCACTTATTTTGTACATTTACATGTGGGAAATCTTAAATCAGATGTCAGTGAAGCATTTTTATTAAGATGAGATCCAACACAACCAGAGTCTTAATGACATTCAGTGTTTACTATCTCCCTCCCTATCTCTTTCTATATATATATATATATATATATATATATATATGTGTGTGTGTGTGTGTGTGTGTGTGTGTATGTGTATGTGTGTGTGTATATATATATATATATATATATATATATATATATATATGTTTGTATGTGCATTTATATATATATTTTTTTGAAGCAGTCTGGTACTTTTGCTTTTTATGCTTTATTTATTTTGTAGAGGATGGGAAATTTGCCTTGTTGGCTGTTTTTATTTTACATCCTTTTAAGGGATAAGATTTTGCTAGGATGTCTTTTCTGTTTGCACTACTTTTCTGGGGCATTTCCAACTATTCCCAAGACCTCATTTTCACCTCTCTTTCATTTTCCCATTCTGGTGCTGAATTGTATGCCTTAATATCGTCTTGCTTTGTAAAGTTTAGAACGTGATAATTTTTCAGATTTCTTTTGTTCAGTTTAGCATTTCCTGTTTGCATGACTGTAACTGCATTTATTGCATTATTTCATTCAGTGGACATTTAAACTCCCGGACTCCCTTAAAATTTGAATACTGTGTTTATAAATTTTATTGCATGTCCATGGAACTTAAGTCTTAGTACTGTCTTCATTCCTTTGAAAATTACACCACAACATTTTACAGATCCTATATTTTACTCCCATACTATCCATCCTGTCTGTTTTAGTTTTAACCTGTTAGAAAATGATTTGTAAATTTGGTCATCAATCTTCCATATGTAGAACAGGCTCTTCATGTTCAACAAAGTAGCATGATCCGTAAAATAAAAATCCTGACATTTAGCTTGTGTAACCTTTTGCATTAGTAGTGTTTAGTTCTTCAAGTGTTATCATCTTCTAGTTCCCTCCTGCTCAGTGTAGAATTAGAAATTCATTGTAGTCTGAGGGACCCATCTTCCAGGCATTTATTTGTTTACTGTCTAAAACAGCTTTTTGCTATTTTATGGCTTTCTTTTCACATAAAAGCTGTGTCTTCTAGAATTTGCCCATGGTTCTCAAACTAATTTGAAGGCAGTTTGCACAAGTACATGTTACTTAATTTCTTAGTTTTCTAACTTTAGTTTGTGTAAAAAAAATCAGCTGTTCATATTAATAGATTACTATTTTCAGTTTGAAATTAACCTAGTTCCATTCTCTGTCCTCCTCTTTACTTTACCTTTTCATGTTCTGTCTTACCTTCTTGCTAATGCTATGGTTGTACCATGTGGGATTTTCCAATAAATGAACAAGACCCTGTCTTTACCCCACATTTTTTCAGGTTTCTCACATTCATTCATCAGTATGCTGCTGTAGCAGTAATTTGATTTAGGCCCTTTCATTTTATCATAACCTTTTCTTATGATCAGCATGGGGTCGTAGTGATTATTCAGTTATGATCCTAAAGAGCCTTTTTAAGCATTGCCATACTACCCAAATACAGTGGGTTAATTTGGATTCCATAAGCTTTCTGTAGGGTATAAATAACATATGCATGGGTGGTTGAGCATTTACAAGCTCCCCCTTTCTAATAGGGACATAGGTGTCAGGCCAGGGGTAAATTTGCAATGCCCCATCCACTGATCCAGGTTGCACAAGTGTAGGGAAGCCTGTTCCAGAGAAGGGGCAGTCTTTGATACACATACCTGTCTCTTCTAACTCGTCTTTTATATGCTGCAGGCAAGGTTTAGGCCCCTAGATGGAGTGTTTCTCATGCTATTTGTTTTGCAGATATGCAGCCCATACATTAAGACTGGATCAGAGGATGCATTGCAGACCAGGCATAGATCACATCTTAGCGGTCTGTAGGAGACCAATTATAAGGATAAGGCTTTGAGATGGTCTATACAGGACATGCTGACACCACCATATATTCTTTTTGTGAGGAATCTTTGCAAACCTGCACTTGTATGTCTGTAAAGTGTGGAGAACAGCTGTTGTAATGACCTTCCACATGGGACCCCTTCAGTAGACCCCAGAAACTGTAGACCCATTAGCCTCATCAGCCTTGTCTGCAAAATCATTGAATGCATCTTATCTGACTTGTTAAACTGTGATATCAAAAACAGAAGTGTCGCTTGCTCAACTAGCACTGTGTGCTAGTATCTCGAACTAGCACCCTACCAAAGAGCAAAAAAAAAAAACACTTTACTATAATTTGCCGAATGATTGGTTTATAGCAGTTACATCCACCCTCACCCTACTCTTCCATTGAAGTGCAAGAAAAAAAAACACTTTACTGTAATATAGTGATTGGTTTATTACAGTTAGAGCCATACACCCCACCCCAGCTTTTCCACTGAAGAGCACAACTGCTTGCTACAAATGTGGCATACAGTTGCTATGGTTTATCCTCTCCCTCAGGGAGCACCACAGTGCTCGTGTTTTAGTTTAAAAAGTCTTTCTTTAATTTAAACTGCAGTAAATTACTTGTCACAAGTGTAGCAGACAGTTGCTGCAGTTTGTACCCTGCCTGCATGGAGTGCTACAACTCTCAGGTTGTACTTTAAAAGAAAAACCTAATAGAGAGAGATTTTCTATTTTTTTTTTTTTTTTTACTTTTAAAATGTAGAAAACTGCTTGCTACAATATCGCAAGCATTTTTTAATGCCACACACTGATTGCTATAGTGCTCAGGTTTGACTACAAATGTTAACAGCTTTTAAACACCGGTATTCAGTTAAAGAGCTGTGAATCAGTTGATCACACACCCCAACACTTTGGGCCTGGGCAGTTGCCCCCTTTTGGCCTGTTCTAGTTGTGCTACTGATAAAAAAAAAAAAAAAAAACTCACAAAACGAGACACTCAATATTTTGGTTTTGTCTGGTGTAGATTATGTCTATTCAGTATTGTAAACTTCTTCAAAAGTTCATGGAAGCCGTAGATAGTGACAGTACAGTCCATACAGTGGATCTGACTTTGGCAAACGTGTTTGATAACCATCCCACATGCTATTGTTAAGAAGATAAAAAAACTGAATGTTGACATTTATGTGGCAAACTGGTTAAAAGATAGAAACCATGTAGTCTAGGTGACGTGCTGTCTCGGAAAGCAGCAAGGTAAATAGGGATGTATCTCAGAGGTTGATGGTGGGACCTTTCCTTTTTGGCATGTACTTCTCAGATCCCCAAACCATAATCCCAGGTCTTTGGCTAATTAAATTTGCTGATGATCAAATTGCACCTGGCTTATAGTCATCAGTTGATATCAGGACACTACAGCAAGAAGTAAACCATACAAGCCAGTAGTATAGAGAAAAATGGCTAAAACTAAATGCAAAAGAGTGTGGTATTGTCGCATTTGGTAAACCTCTGTTATCAGTGTAAACTGACGCAGTAGATGTTCTTTGTGTTTCACTGTTGCAGTCATCACATTTGGTTTATCCCTGCCAGGGTAGTCCTCAGCCAGCCTGAACCCCAGAGGCTTAGTATTTCTGCGTCGGTTGCTGTCGCATGAGGACTGACGTCAGGTCGTCAGTAGTAGAAAGTATGGCAGCTGACACCATTACATCAGTCTTTCTTGCCATGGAGCCCAAAGCAGAAGCAGTTTGCATGAGTGCCGGTTGGCCGCTACCTCAGTTTCCGTCTCCGAATTGAAGTTGAAGTCTTCTAGAGCTAAGTAAGGGGTTGGGAGGGTGGCTAATGGTTAAGGTGTTTGCCTTACAAACACAAGGAGTAGGGTTTGAGTCTCACAAGGGATAATTGGCTAGGCTTAAAATGACTCACAAGGGCAGTTAACCTAGTACTAACCTATGAATCTATAAGTACCCCATTGGGGATCCTTTTTTCTTGCACTAACCGATGTCAAAAAAAGTTAACAATTGTCTCACCTGTGGGAAGCAAATACCACACCAAGACTTCCAATCTTACTGCATCGCTTGTTTAGACCCAAACCACTACATCTCCCATTGTCACTTCTAACTATCCGTCGTTCGGCCCTTATTGTAGCCAGATAGTTTTGTTTACAGTCCTTGAATTCCGATATGGCTTCGGTAAGCCATCCGACAGCAGATCTTCTGAAAAAACATAAAGATAAAGGCAGAGACAGATCACACAGGTCCAAACCTACTGACGACGCTTCCGTTAAGCTAGTCGTCAGTCCTCCGATACTCAGTGAGGCACTTTCGCAGCCTCTGATGCCCACTTCAGTTGATTCGCAGGCCGCTACCAAGACCCTTTTGGAGTATGCCACAAAACTCTTCGACTACGGATCCTGCGGTGTCTCTACCTTGGATGGGTCCAGAGCCGATGAGGAGATACCGGCTTCTGAGGAAGTCCTTCACAATACCGAATCTCAACACAAACCGGTCTTATTTCACATCTACAGCTCTTTCATAAACGACTCAGTTTCTTAGGCCCAGGGTTTGAACCACACCGAAGAAACCGACGACCCACTCTCAGGTGCCTGCTACCTTGCCTCAATCTCAAATGCTTAAAATGGTGGAGGACCTTATCATACTGATCAGGGGAAGCCAAGCTACCCCCTCAAAAAGGAAAAGAGATCTGTCCCCTGTAGTTTTGTCTGAACAAGAGTCAGATGAATCTGATGCATCTTGACTATGAAGACATGCAACCCCTCTCCACTTATGAGGATTCAGATGCAGAGAACTCTGTTCCTTCAGCCTCTCCCCCAGAGGATTTTTCCTTTGGGGAAACCCTGCATACTTCAAGTGAGCATTTCCAATAGGAGAGTCAGGACTACCCTCAGTCTAAAAAGAGACTCAGGGAATTCCTAGATCTTCCCCAACACAGACCCTTGGCCATCCCCCCAGTCCTAGATGTTGTGGATGAGGTTTTCCTTGAGTCTAGCCTGCTCCCAGAAAACCAGACAGGCACTGTAGAGTCCCTGACTCACAAAAATATCTTTTCAAAAATCCAAGAGCTAACCCTGAGGTCATTTCTCAAGGGTCAAAAGGGATTAAAGCAACCTCTGCTAAGAATCCCACACCCTTAGACAGGGATTCCCGAGCATTGCACAGGTGGGGTAAAAGAGTATACACCTCAGCTACTCTTGCTATCAGGGCACTAAATTGTCAGTTCCATATGCTGAAATTTCAGAAACATACCTTGGAAATGTCATCCCTTCCTGCTTTGGCAGACTCTAAAGATTTACAAGACTTAATGCATTCTGCAAGCCAAGTAACTAAACACACTTTGGACTGTGGTTTTGATGCCCTAGAAGCTTCTTGCAGGGCAGCAGTCACTAGATCTGTCATTAGAAGACATGCATGGCTTAAGGAACAACCCCTGCCAGACCATGTCAAATCTAAATTGTTGGAGGCCCCCTTGCACAAAGACAACATTTGGCACTAAGGCAGAAGAGGTCTTAAAAAAGATGGAAGAAAAAGCAAAATCTATGCAAACAGTTAAGAATTTCTTACAAGTCCAGCTGCCTAGGTTCAGCAGGCATTGTCCCTCCAAGCACTGGTCCTTTCCTGCTCCAAGTAAACCAGCCCAGCCTAGGCCTTGTGGAAACAGACCCCCCAGGGAATGCAGAGATCTAAGCAGTGGACTACCTACACTTCAAAACCAGGGAATTCTAAGCCACCCCCTCATGGCAAGAACTCACAATGACTCACCTCCTCCACCTCCCCCCCCTGCCCACCTTCACTTACCCGTAGGAGGAAAACCCTCATTTCACTCAAGCACCTAGGCCACCATAACCAAGGACCATTGGGTTCAGAACATTGTGTCTCAGGGATACAAATTTTCCTTCCATACCCTTCCAACCCCAAAAGGGTTCCCAGATCTACCACCAAGTCAGTGGGTAGAGGCTCAAAAGCAAATCCTTTCCCTGCTCTCTATGAGAGCAGTAGGGCATGTTCCTGCAGCACAAATAGGCCAAGGCTTCTACTCCAGACTTTTTCTAGTGCCCCATCCTCGATCTATCCCTTCTAAACACCTTCCTGGTGATCCCAAAATGCTCATCTGCCAGCAGCTGCTACCCATGCTCTCCAAGGACGCTGGGCTAGCCACCCTAGATCTAAAAGAGGCCTACCTCCACATTCCTGTCAGGGAATCATGCAGGAAATATCTCCTCTTCAGGGCAGGATCTCAGCACTTTCAGTTCTCTGTGCTTCCCTTTGGCTTATCTACTGCTCCCAGAATTTTCACAAAATGTCTGGCTCCGGCAATTGCCTTTTGCAGACAAAGAAATATTCAAATTTACCCACACTTAGATGACTGCCTTATTCAGGCAGACAGCCAGGAAAAGCTGCTCAAGCACCTGGCCTTTGTAAAGACCTTCCTGACCTCCCTAGGGTACACAATCAACGAAAAGAAATCCAAACAGGTACCCACCGAAAGGATAATCTTCCTGGGAGCAAGTCTGGACACAGCATCCCAGTTGGCATTCCTTACACCAGAGAAATAAATTTTCCTGACAGCCTACTTTTGCCAACTAGCCACCAGGCCCCAGCTATCTGCAAGGAAGATCCTGCAAGCTCTGGGGTTCATGGCATCTTGCATACTACTCATTCCATGTGCCAGACTGCATATGAGGAAACTTCAGTGGTACCTAAAGAGCATTTGGTGTCAACATTCTCAAGACCTGGAAACTCTTCTACCTATAATTCCTTGCCTCAGAAAGGAATTTCTTTGGTGGGCGACAGTATGTTCCCACAACAAGGGACTGTCCTTCTCCCCACCCCCCACGACCCAGACCCTCACCACAGATGCATCAGACTACACTTGGGGTGCACACCTGGATGGCAGGTGCATATAGGGCCAATGGAGCCCTCAGGAAATCCCTCTGCACATCAGTCAAAAAGAGATGATGACTGTGCAGCACACCTTGATAGCTTTTGAACCCCTTCTCGCTCCAGGGGTTCTCCTGATCAAAACAGACAACACCACTGTGATGTGGTGCATCAACAAGCAGGGAGGGACTCACGCCTACCCTCTACACAGGCTGGCCATGACCCTTTGGCTCACAGCCTCTTCCATGCAACTACACCTGTTAGCACAATTCCTACCAGGCTCTCTCAACTCTCTGGCAGACCAATTAAGCAGAAACCTTCTCGATCAACATGATTGGCAACTCAACAGAAGTACCTTCACCCCAATAACTCAGAAATGGGGACCCCCTAAGGTCGACCTCTTTGCCTCCCACACCAACCATCTGCTCACCAAATTCTGCATGGCTTGGAAAGTGGATGCCCTGTCCTTCCCCTGGTTCAATCTATGCCTTTCCTCCAATACATCTCATCCCCAGGGTGCTGCTCAAAATAAGGGAGGAAAAACCCAGGACCATTCTTATAGCTCCAGACTGGCCCCGACAACACATGTACCCCTTGCTGTGCAGCCTGTCCCCACTGCCTCCATGGCATCTTCCTCAGATTCCAAACCTCCTGACCCAGAGGTCAGGGGAATTCATGCATCCCAAATTGCAGACTCTCAATTTGGCAGCTTGGCTTATTCCCTAACCCTGAACTAATCTGCCATCCTCAGTAAACAGGTTCTGGATGTTATCCGTGAGGCCAGACATCCTAGCACCAGAAAGTCTTATGCAGATAAATGGAAAAGGTTCTGCACCGGGATCCAGGCTAAGGGAGCCAATACAGCACAGCCCTCCATCCCTCTAATCCTGGATTACTTAGCTGACCTACTACACAGTGGTCTGTCTTTCTTTCTCCTCTGTTAAAATGTATGACTCTGCTATTTCTGCTCATTTTCCCACTGAGCAGCCCCTTTTCTCACACCCTTTGATCAAGCAGTTATTCAGAGGAGCTAGCAACTTGAGGTCCCCCGGAAGGGCACCAACACCAGCTTGAGACCTTAACTTTGTCTTGGAAAAGCTCACCCTGCCCCCTTTCGAACCAGCTTCTTCTGCAGAGCTAAAATTTACCTCCTGGAAGACCGCTTTCCTTCTGGCCATCACTTCAGCCAGAAAAGTCTCTGAGCTGCAAGCACTCATGGCTGTGGAACCCTTCATCATCTTCCATGCAGACAGGGTATTCCTCAGAACTAACCCATCCTTCATGCCCAAGGTGGTGTCCAGTGTGTCTCTCAACCAATCCATTCATTTGCCCACCTTCTTTCCTAATCCCCAGAACAAGGAGGAAAGGATTCTTCACTCTCTAGATGTGTACAGACAACTCAGATTCTGTCTAGACAAGACTAAATCCTTCAGAAAGTCTGATCCATTGGTGGTTAGCTTTGCTACAGGGGCAGAAGGCAAAGCCATCTCCAAGCAAACCATTTCCAAATAGATAGCACACTGCATCCATTTCTGCTACAAATAGCATGGAAAGCCTCCCCCAAGGGGGTCAGGACACACTCCACCAGACCAGCCTCCACCTCTGCAGCTTTCCTAAGAGGTGTCCCCACCAGGAGCATCCTGGAGGCCGCCACCTGGACATCTGTTCACACTTTTACCAAGCATTACCACCTGCCTCTCTTTTCCAAATCCAGGGCAGGGTTTGCCTCTGCAGTCTTGCAGGGCATCCTAGCCAGCCCCTAGTTTCCTTGACTGCCTCCATCCATTTTCTCAGCTTTGGGAATCAACCCAGATGTGATGACTGCAACAGTGAAACATGAAGAACATAGTACAGTTGTGTACACTTACCATAAATGTAGATGTTCGACTGTATTCACTGTTGCAGTCCTGGTTTCTTTCCCTCCCTCCATCCTCCTTTATTCTCTTTCTTTCTTTACAAGGGACATATTGGTATTTATTTTCCACTGGTGGGGTTCTTCCACCAGAACCTGGCCTCCTACTTTGGGGGCTCCTGACAGGTTAGGGTAAGAAAAACTGATGTAATCGTGTTGGCTGCCATACTTTATATTACTGATGACCTGATGTCAATCCTCAAGTGACAGTAACTGATGCAGAAATACAAAGTCTCTGGTGTTCGGGTGAGTTAAGGGCTACCCTGGCACCCTGCAGGGATAACCCAAATGTGATGACTGCAACAGTGAACATACTCTAACATCTACATTTATGGGAAGTGTACACAACTGTACTTTAGAGATGTCGACACCTTGGTCAACCATTCCCTCTCCAGCCATTGTACAGCATTAGCAGTCACCCTTCTGTCTAGCCTGTCTGATATCTTAAGGTATTTCATCCAGGTCAAATTGTCATCATTCATTTGTACTCATCTCTGCTTATACCTGTTAGAGTGAGATGCTTCCTTTAACATATATCTGTCCAAATGTGTCACACAACTTGAAAGGCCCTGTGGATTCCTAACTAAAACAGTTACTGGTTTAAAGACCCTTAGCTACCAAGACAGGCCGGAAGCCCTGCCCCTGTATTCTCTTATAGACCCCTACATGGATATCTCCATCACGTTTTCCATGCCATTAAAAATTAACCCTACTTGATCTCTTGCATATCCTCAGCACAAACGGCTACACTAACACTTAAACTAAAGCTCTTGATATTAAAAAAACAAACACAGACTGGTAAAAGAAAGTTGCTGATGATAGTGTCAGTTGTGAGACAAACAAAAAAAAAATTCCACGTGTACTTGCGAGTTTCCAGTGATTTTTTTGGTGGCCCTCATTTGTCCCTTTATCTTCCATGAGATTAGTTGCCTGGAATTTCAATATTTTGTTAGTAAATCACTACCAAGAAACATGAATGACTTGATTTTACATATAAAACAAAATGACTCTTTCCCATCCTGCAAAGACCAGCCTTGATGATTGGATGGGTATCTGCAATTTTTTTTCTGGCCTCAACTCCCTTTGCCCTTCTGGAAATGGTCAACATTCCATTAGGTGGGTACTGACAAGGTGTGTGTGATCTCCAGACATACTTGCCTTGCAATTCTTATGATCCTTGTATTGTAATTGAGGAATCTAAGATTTCCTTTGTGTTGCTTATCCCTTTACAAGTAATATTCATTAAACCTTCTAACAATCCATAACACATTAGGTAGGTCCTTTGATGTACACAAATTGTAATTGTATTCTCTAGCCCAACAGATAAGTAAAATATTAAATCAGGAATCCACACAGATGTTATACCAAGAATTTCATCTGTTTTCACACTAGATTTTGGGAGCACATGCTGGGTGTATGATTCATGTGGAGTTTATATTCTGAGTATGCTGTAGGTATGTTGACCTCAGTTGCCACTTGCCTTACACATTTTCATAATTTCCTTTCTTACTGTTAAAAGACATGCAAACCAGAGTTTAGATTGCATGTAGAGTCACTTCCCATGTACTTCATTTTTTCCATTCTTGAAGGTGATCCATACTCCGTGGCTTTTGATAATTTTGCTTTGTACAATTTGCTCAAAAAGCAGCAGTTCAAGCTTGTGAAACCCATATTGGTGTAGATTTTGTGCTTTTGTCAGAAGTGTTTAATGTCCTTTAGGGGGTTTTAAAAAAAAGACTAGCCCTGAATTATTTTAGTCTGGGAGCTTGTTGTTAGGGATGTTGAGTTTGATATATCTTTCAGTCTTCTTTAGCCGCATCTATCCTGTTAAGATTCTTGAATCTTTTTCACTTTATTTAATGATATTTATTTTTATTACTGCCTTGTCTCAAATCAGTATGTCATGTATGCTTGAGGCTTTTCTCACTTGTGCTTCTGTTACAAACTGCCACTGTGACAAATCCCTCTCCTGCAGTGAATTATCTTAAGTATTTAATTAGTTTGGGTACCTTTCAAGATGGCAAAAGATGTTCTGCATGCTTGAGTTTTTAACAGTGGCAGCAGAAATTGCAAATCCATACAAAATTTCGTCATGCTTAAGAAACTTTAGCACTTGGAACAGCAGCCCTCCACTCTGTACTCCTTTGTCCCACATATTTAAAATACTTGCAGATATTCTTACCAACAGTGCAGGTAGCATTATACAAAATGTGAGAAGCATCACAGGCTTTCATCCAACTCTGCCCCAAAAAATGATGAGTTACAGAAAGTGATAAAGCAAAAGAAACTTCTGGCCTTAATAATGATTGTGCCTTCAATTCAGGTACAGAGGGTCCATATGCAAGTCCTGAACCCATATTATCACCAGGTACTGTACCCTTGTCTACTGCACCAGCTTCTTCAGTTCCAATAGCATCCCTACTTCCAGCATACTTAAGTACCACTTAGTCAACTCTGAATAATTAGAAGCTGCCATTAAAAAAAAAAAAAAAGTAGAGACTTCATCAGGCATCAGACCCCAGCAGGACTGGTAATGTTCTTACTAGACACAGCAGCACATGTGTATGAGCACCTCCTTCCAGTGCCTACCAGAAAGACAATGGATCAGCTGATATTAGAGTTGGTACCTGGTCCACCAGTGTTGGTGTATCTGGTATTAGTTTTCCTGATGACCTACCTATTATCAGTTGAGTAGGTATCTTTCTACTGATGTCTGCATTACTGGCATTTGTAATGTCGCAACAGGCTTAGTATTATGTATTGAGAGACACTTCTGTAAACCTGGGCTGTCTGTACAGACTACAGAGGTCATTCTGGCTATAGCCCCTTCCTTGCAGGTTTTATCAGCCAGCCCCCGCCATGAGCCTTTTAATGTTTTCCCTCTCTCAAATGTTGGGCCATCCTTCCCTTTCTCCACCTGTGGTTTAACTTAGTAAGTACAAGAAGACTGCAGAATCTTCCTAACCTTAAGCTAGCCTACAGAAGACCAAATGTAAGGACAAGACTTTGAGAAAGTCAATGTAGGACATGCTGACTATCAGAAGATACTGACTATGACGAAGGAGCCTCTTTCCTTCCCTTACAACTAGATGATCATAAATTTGGAGCCGCTTTATAAAACTGATGTTGGAGGGTGGCCTATTGTAATTTTAGCTCCACATAGAAATGTAGAAGGCTTGTAAGACAAAAGAGCACCCCTCCTAGGTGAACCCACTGCTGGTGGTCAACTTCATGATTATACATGGGGACATCCTAGTACTATAGCCACAGTATCCAGGAAGTTATATTGAATTTTTCTTCTCCCAAAGGAATGTTTGTTGTGGCATAAACTTTATTAATGGATGCCACTCAGCTAGTATCTTGCTCCTCATTCTGCAGGTGTTTTTTTCTCTGTCAGAGAATCGTGGGCTGTAGATAGGCTGAGAAAGTGTGATTATGTTCTGCACCCTATCCATGAGGGTGTTGAACTGATTCAAATGCTATGTTTTCAGTGAGACCTGTTAAAAAAAAAAGGTACATCATTTTATAAAGGAAATGTGTGACAGTGACCATGAGAGACTGAAATTCCAGGCTACCGCTGCTGTTTCCTTTGGCAGCTTAATGGTCTGTGTGGCATGCAGTGCAGTGCTCTGGGCAGGTTAGCAGGATGTGGCATTGCCTTGTGTCAGCACTCTTGGCTTGACATTATCCCATTTGCAGAGGCTGCCAAAGTGTCCTTTCTGGACTCGCCCTTTAAAGGCCCCTCACTATTTGCTCAAGAAGTTGCCAAATTGTTCAAATCTATGAATGATGAAGGGAAAACTCTTATGACTGCAGGTGTGAAATTTCACTCTCTCCCACAGCACACAGGGATACAGTGGGTAGGCAGAGATTTAGCAGCAAGAATATTAAGGGACTCAGCAGAATTCCCAGACTGGATACATAGGATATTAGTCCAGAGACTTTTAATGAAGGCCGGAGACAGCCTCAACATGGCCACCAGCAACCCTGGCTTTTACTGTGACCATCCCCTGGATGGATGTGATTAAAGGAATTCTTCATGCATACACCTCATTGGTTCACAATTACAACCTTGCTGTGGTAAGGGAAGTGATACCCAAAGACTTCTCTTCCTTTCCGCATGACCTCTGCTCTACACTTGCCAGATGTTCCACTAATACAGATGCTTTTAGCAAGGAACAGCATATGTTCCTCAAGAAAGCAACAGTTCCAGAGGTTCTTCTAGGCTAAAGGGACCTGGCTTTTATTCCATATTCATTTTTGTTCCAAATGCTGTGAGACCTTGAACCGGTACTGAAATTTAATGACCTGAAAACTTTCATCCCAGTAGAGTCAGTTCATGTGATTTCCTTTCAGTCTGTCTTCACCCTTTGCCCAGTTGTGATTGAATGTCACCTTTGGAGCTTCAGGAGACTTACTTGCATGTCAGACAGCAGTGAAAAAAATGTCTGTGTTTTCAAATAGAGCCAGTCACTATCAATTTGAAGTAGCCACCAAACCTACATATAGAAAGGGCAAAATATTTCTCTGTTTATATGATGACTCCTAAAGGTGAAATGCTAAGGCAGACTCATTCAGTGCATCGAGTCTCAGATCCACATCTTTTACTCCTCAAGAATCACTAAAAAGTATGCAAAGTATTACCTAATTCCACCCCAATTTTCAGTAAATTCTAGGGAATTTTTATCATTTGATAGAATCTTGGATAATTACATTCTGGCATTTGAACTGCATTTCTCCAGTGAGTTCCTCTGTGCTCTGAGACTCGTGACAGCATTTGTTCTGATGATGCATGGGAAACTCAGTTCAGTGGTCCAAAACTCAAACCTGTTAGTTGCCCCAATATAGATGCCTGCATCCTATGAGAGATGTACATTTTGAGGGATGCCCTCATCCAATCTTTTAATGGGCAGATTCTTTCTGTATCCACTTCCCAGAAAGACATTTACAACAGATACTTCCAGTCTGGCCTGAGGTTGCATTTACATTGCCACATAACACAAGGTCTTTGGTTCTGTCTCGTATCAAGTTTCTTAGCAATGAGAGCAGTCCTTATTATTATGGATCTGCAGAAGTAGATTCCAGAAGATCACATCTCCATTTAGTTACAGAGTATGTCTTTGGGAGAAACTTGCTCCTATTCCTTCCTCTGTGGAAAGGTCATGATAGTTTGCAAGTGAGCCTCTGTGACCAATGATTATTATGTATAGTCCATATTCCAAGAGAAACTGTGTAGCAAACAGGTTGAGCAGTTGCATCTTGATACCCAATAATGATACACAAGTCTTCACATAATTTCATTTTCTCATGTGCCTTCCATTCATAAGTCTTGAAAGGTGCTTACACCAGGGCAATGAATACATTTTCCTCACTTGTGCCTGTAGGTCATTAGTTTGTGTTCTTTGATACTGTCCTTAGCAGTTCCTCCATCAGAGTCCATTCAGCTTTCTGTGTCTAATTTCATTGTCAATACTCCAAGTCCTTAGCTGCCCTTAAAAGCTTTTAAGACTTTCTCCATTGCACATTTCTTCTTCTTTGGACTTTGATCGAGACCTAGTTCTCCACTGGATTACTTTTTTATGTTGGAAAAGTTCATTTCTCTTCCTTTCAGCCTACAGTAGCATTAAAATCCTTACATTGGAGAACATTGTTTCTAATGGTAGTTATTTCAAGCAAGGTGCATTTTGATTTATGTTTCCTGTCTCTTTATCTAGCTTTTACATAGCAAGTGTTTCTGTTTGAAGCAGACCCCTCTTCATGCATAAAGTGACTGTGGAGACTAATTTAAGTTCTTCAGTTCATTTGCTGAGTTTCTGGAGACCGTAATCTGTAGTACAAGGCTTGATTTCCTCAGTCTCCATTTGTTTGATTTGTGACAAAACAGACGTTCCGCTGGGGTAATTGGAAAATATGGTTAGGCTCCTTTGTGGTCTCCTGAACTACATTACTTTCTAGCCATGAACATGTAATACCCTAACAATTTAGCGTTGCCTTTTTTCTTGCATGAATGTGCACTGGTAGGTCAGACACTATGTAGACAGGAAAAACTCCATAAGAAAAAGTGACCAGCTGTTTGTTTTCTTCACTTAGGGATTGCAGAACCTAAAAGTTATTAAACAATGCCTATCCAGATGCCTGTGTAATTGTACTGTCTTGTGGTGTGACAAATATGAAAAAACATTAAAATAATGTCCTAAAGTACTTTCTGCTAGAAATGTCCCTCCATTTGCTACTGTCTTTCATAATGCTACTTTGGATAACATCTGTGCCACTGATAACGGGCATGGATAAGCAATTCATATTTAAAAAAATGTACTCACTGTGGTCTCAGTCTTACCTCAGGACAAGCATAGGTTGTATGTGATTTGCTTGGGTGCTTCTCATTTGGATGAGCAGTGCACCATTTGTAGTAGTTTTGAGCAGAGAAAATAACTGACAGTAGAAGTAAGTTGATTATCAAAAGTGTATTACCCACAGGTTCTTTTTTTTAGGACTACCATGAAAATAAAGAAAAGAGAAAATAGGATGGAGCTACCCAAGCTTCAGTTTTTTCTGCGAGGCCCTCTCCTATCTCCCCCAAATTATCCTAGATTATACAAGGCTTTTCAGGTTATTGTTGTACATAAAAACCTATGGATGGGTCTTCTTCAGCTTCTTTCCAAAGGAATAATGGTCAAGGTGGCTCAGTTTTGAAGTTTCTGTAGCTACTGATTGTGCTGCCAGGAAAAGACAAAATTGCATTTTGTCTACATCTGAGACTGATTTTTTCAAGACTGTAACCCTCCAGATCGTACTCATTCACTCTGCTGGGTCCTCATAATCAACACACTCCAACTACAGTATTTCTGTGAGCCGTAATGTGTACTTTGAGAGGATAATAAAGGCATAAGTAAAGGCTCATTCAGAGAGATGAAGCTTGATCTATTCCCTAGCCTGTCCCAGGGTGGTTAATGAGATTGTAGTAATTCCTTTTCTTGATTCCTCCTCACCAGGGCCATTGTGGTCACTGGGAAGATCAAGGCTGATATTTTTGCAGCATTTCCCTGCTTCAGAGATTATATCATCCATGTATTCAGCATTGACAGGGCTGTCAGTGTTGGACAGTGCTAAGAATTATTAGGTTTAGGAGCATTGACATCAGTGCTTGTGATCAGGAAACCAATGCCCTCAGTCAGTGATATCTGTTTTGCCAGCATTCGACATCTTAGGTCTGATGCCATCTGCACTAAGATCAGCACCAAGGAATGTGTGTGCATTGACTGTAATGACAAGAGGCTGAGAGTCTTATTTCCTTGGCACTGCTGACGCCTGTCTACGAGTTTGACAGAGAGCACCCCTGCATTCAAATTTGATGTGGACAAAACCCTCAGAGCAATATGGTCTGTTAAATGACCTGTCCCTGGAAACTGTTTTGATGTCGGCATCAGCGTTGACACCCATACTTCCAAGCCTTTACCCCTTCTTCTTCTCACAGAAGATAGAGCAGAGCAAACAGATGAATATGGGGGAGAAAGTGCATGTCTGGATCTTTTTCTCCTTTTTAATCCTTTGGTTCTTCTCCATCAAGTGTTCCAAAGAAGCAAATTTGCAACATGAAGCACATCAGTTTCTCCAGAGGAGTCTTCCACTGTGACAGTGACATTGCTTATGGAGAGCAGTCTGTATTATCCCCTTCTTATGATCACAAATTTTACATAAGAAGGGATCATGGCCTGTCAACCCCTTTTCATCTAGAGAAGAAATGCTGCAGAAGTCCTTCCACTTAGCCCCAGCAAATTCTTAGGTGGCACTCCCTGCAGACAGAATGGTCATTTTGGTTGCACAGTAGTTATGGAAGAAGCCGGCCATAGTAGCTTCCATGCCAAGGAGACCAGAAACCATCCAGGCAAGTGGAGGAGCATATGACCCCCTAACTGCCTCCAGAAGGGGCAGTTAGGAATTCTGACCCCATAAGGATTGGGAACATTAGATAACAATTATGTTGTCCAACTCTATAGTGAGGGCTGTATCCCTTAAAAGAAAATTGATATATCAGAGTACATCAATCCATCTCTTACATAAAGAATATGAACCATTATGAGAAGTGAATTTATGCATCCACTACTTTTTTTCAGTCAGGACAATAAACTTCCTATTGCATGTGATTAGAGTCCAATATGAGTTGGCTAATGAAGTGAGCCATATTTTGCTGAAGTTGCCACACTGTGAAATGCACATCACATTGGAGTCACAGGCATCACTCATGTTGACCTTTTCCAACTCCTAGATAAGGCTTGAAACATAATGTAGTTGATTGACAGGTCGAAGATAGCAACATGTAGTTCACAGCTGAAAGGCAGCAGCCAGAATAGGTATTATAATATGCAGGCATGTCTGCATCAGGGACCAACCACTTCCATCGTAAAGTGAAAGAAAAGCTGGTAAAGGGGAGGAAGAACACAAGATGCTCACAGTAATTGGAGTTAAAGTTTACTGCCCCCTTAAAAGAAATTCTCTTGGCCTAAAAGGAACATGTAGAAAATGTGGTTCGAAAAAGGTGAGCACCAGGATGTCCTGCAATATTTTGATAGGTGCCAAAATGGTCATGATGGTTTCATATCAGAGGGGGTCCGCAGAACTAGGAATTCCACAAACCCCATTCAACTGCAGAATTCCTGACAGGCTTAATTTTGGAGGCAGTTGGAGGTCATAGGACTGTTTCTTCCATGCATGGATGCCTATCATACAAAACAAGTGAATAAGGACAGTGATATCTAAATGCTCTACAATACCCTTTTAATTTCACACAGCCATAGTTCCTTCCCATGCCAGGATTCTACTCTGTCAGAAGGGTGCAACTGAAGAGGAGGTCCAAAGCCTTCTAAACAAGAAAACAGTCCAAGAGCTCACACCAGTCCAGAAAGGGTTTAGATTTTACTCAAGGTCATTTTTGGTTTGAAGGATTCAAAGGACCTCAGGCCAGTACTGGCAGGGTAAACAAGTTCATTTCAAAGTTATTTTTTTTTATGGACATGGTGCCATTCATCCTTCCCTGTTTTTCAGAAAAAGATTAGTATGTTCTCTGGTCTTCCATGATGCCTGGCTGCACATAAAAAAATTGCTAAAGATTCCAGGAAGTTCATGACTTCTGGGTTGGAGCCAGTCATTTTCAATTTTGGGCCCTGCCATTTGGTCTTAAAAACTGCCTCTAGAGTGTTGATCAAAAACATGGATGCAGTAACAACTGATCAAAGTCTTGCAGCAACCAATGTATTCCCTTACGTGGATGATTAGCTGTTAGCAACCCAATCCAAGAGGCATTGATTAAAAGGGTGTCTACTCTGACAGTTTCACTCTTTGGGGATCACAGTGAACATCACAAAGTCCTAGATGGAGATATCAAAAGCACTGATATTTAGAAGGTACCACTTGGACACTGTCATGCAGAGCAACTTTTCCACAAGATACAATCTCAGTTCTTCAGCTCTTTGTACAAATGCTAATAGCATCCTGTCACAGTTGCCCTGTGTCTCAAAATTCTAGAAAGGAGCGTGGCTGCAATATTTGTGATTCCATTTGACAGATTTCACATGAGGATACTGCAGCAACCCTCAAGATCCAGTGGACCCAATTTCCACCCTGGTCAAAATATCAGCTGCCTGCTAAAATCATCTCACTTGGTCCAACCTTTCTCTGGGCAGCCATTCCATCCTAGCAACCCTCCCTTGAATGTCACTACAGACACGTCTGCCTTTGGGTGGACAGTATTTATTGCAGCGAGTCCAGGGCATATGGTCACAGAGACCAAACTGCACATAAACAGTACAGAAATGAGAGCGGTTCTTCTGACATTATAACCCTTTCATGACTATCCCAAGAGGCATAGTACTGGAGCCCCTTGGAGTGACAACAGAAGATAAGCCAGTTGTTAAAAATCAATAATTTTTTGTCTGTACTGTGGCATCATCCTAGGTGAAGGTATAATGCTGCTTAGGGCCGACGTCACAGTTGTCCTGTCTCTCAAGTATGTCAGTGATGTAGCACATCAAGAATCAGGAAGGAGTGTGCACTTCTGTGCAGGGAGATCATAAAGATATTAGAATGGGCTGTTACATCTCTTCCCTTTATGATAGTCCCTCATAATCCCTCATTAGGCCAATTCCTTAGCAGACATGCTCAGTCACTACATTCTCATGCCATTCAACTGGTACCTCAGCCTGTCAGGGGTGAAAATTGGGTAAACCTTGCTGCAAGCTGTTTGTCTTCCCAGCCAACACCAAAAAAAAAAATCATCTATTTTTTTCCCTCATCCCTCCACTTCTTCAGACTCCCAGGGATGCTCTTATTCAGGAATGGCTCCCAGGACTCTCCTGTAATTTTTCTGTTATTCCAAACTTCAGAAATCCAAACAGAACAAAGCAAAGAGTCGTCCTTAAAGCCCTGTTTTGGCCTAGCAAGCTTGATCCCCCCCCCTCCCTTTAACCTCATCTACTGGAGAAACCTCTCCATTCATTTCAGCCCAACAGACATCCAAACACATAGACATAACAAATATATTGTGTCTCTGTTTTAGTGTTTTCACTTGAGGTAATTAAGAGGGAGAGTTGGAAAATCACAGAGCATTGGTGGAATAGGGAAAGAGTCAGAGCCTGGGAAAGTTTCAGCTGCTGAATTAGCTAGTACCTATGGCTACTCTTCCTGTGAGTTGAAGAGAATGGAAGTGGATCATGAAAGTCTGTTGTAATGATAGGTACATAACTCTCATGTACTATAACATCCATAACTTTTTTTGTTTTTATTTCTCCTGACCTGTGAGTGCTTCACCAGTCCTTACAGTATTTAAGTAAGTTGATATCTGAAAACTAAGGCTGTTTGCCTTATAGTTGACAAGTAAAAGGGGTCTGCTTATCTTGAAGGTGACACCCTGTCAAAGGAAGCCCATCTCTGTTAAAAATTCTGTCACTTTCCTTTAAAGTGCTGGTAACATAATAACTCTGTATTTTTTAAAATGGTGTATTTGTTGCATTTGACCATTCATCTTGCCTTAGTCTCACAGAAGAGAAATAAATTCAGTGTTATTGTTGTACATAGAAATACCTTATGTGTACATTTAATTAAAATAATATTTCTCCAGCACCCAGACTTGAATAACATTGAGTAGGACAGACACAATACCTGCATTTTAGAGATGCTGTATCCCTGGTTTTCATGTCTTTTGATTATAGCCATTCTACTGGCAAACTTTTTTTAAATGAAAAAGGCACATGTATTTTGTTACATGAAGAATGTGCAGCTAAATCACAGTAAACAATGCTCATTTCCTGAAGAGCATGTTTTGTTCAAACTAGATAGTAGACAGTAGTGTGATTCAATGAAAAATGAAACTAAGTGGTGTAGATGATGCTGTTACATACTTTTTATTCCTGTTTTAATTCTGTAATTATGTCTGAATTAACACTGCTGTCACAAATATTTAGCAAAATTGGTAGCATATTGCGTGCCCTTTTCCCTGTGGTGGAGGCAGTTTTGACTTGTTGAGCACTGTGCTTTCATGGTGTTTGCTAGAGTACACGTTTTTTGCTTATTTACATGGAAAGCAAATGTGTTACTAACATTCTTAATTCTTCATATTGCATTAGATCTCATTGATGGGACTTCCTTTTCTGCACCAGCAAGGTGGACAAGCTAGGGGTTCCAGACAAAAATAAATGCCTTTTCAATGCTACACAGTTGTTAAATTTGTCAAGTGTTCATGTTTAACCACTTGCACTGACTAAGTTTCTTAAAGGGCTGCATTTTCTTACTGCTTCTGTGTGAGGTTTGTGACTGTATTTTTGTATTACCTTGTGATGTTAACTGCATGTGACCAAATGTTATTTTAAGAATAAATGAGCCTTTATACAGATCAAACAACTTATTTATTTTTTATTTTACATTTGTTAACCGGGAGAGTCCAACTGGATATATGCCCATTTTCAGTGGAGGCCTGGGGAGAAAAGCTCCAGAGCAGTAAAATCGTTAACAAGAGTAAGCACGTTAACCAAAAGGTACATTAGACAATATACAGAGGAAACATTATTTGTACTTCTTATAGAAGTATAGTACATGTATGATAGTTTAATAAAAGGTTCATTTGCCAACATATACAGGCTACATTTATTTATACACCTTATAGAGGTGTCTAATAGCAGGAAGGTAGAATAGATAACTTACATAACTCCTTTTTACACTTGAGAGACATGCCCCTTTGGTTTACTTTACGGTGTTCAGAGTTACTATTAACCCATGCAGACATTAAAAAAGCAGTAGATAAGCTGTTACTCTAGTTGCTGGAAACAGAGAAATATGAGTTACTATCCAGGAGTGGTACAGGTACATAATCTATGATTCAGGAAGTGTGTTTTGAGTAGTTTTTGTGAATTGGGTTGTATTATGTTGGCTAGAAGGGAGTTCCAGATTTTAGAGATGTAGTGGCTATAAACAGATCTACCTGCCTAATTTTTAAAGTTTGTTACCTTAAGGTGGTGTTGGGTCATGATCTCAGGGATCTGGTAGTGGTTTAAGGTTGAAGTAGTTGCTGCAGGGCTGGGGTATTGCCTGGATGATGTAGTACTTTGTGAGCGAATGCTAGTTGGTTGACTTGAAGGGTCAAGGGGAGTTCTAGCCAGCTGAGTTTTTTGAGGCTTTCACAGTGGTGGGTTCTTGAAGGTGATCCTGTGGCAAATCTGGCTATTTTATTGTAACAGCTATCTAGTTTGTTGAGCTCAATTTTTCGGAGATTGCTAAGGACGGGGGAGGCATAAAGTAGGGTGGATAGGAAGTGTGTCCTGGCTGTGGTAACCTTAGAGTGACTAGTGAGAAACCGTTTGTTGCGATAGAGTAGACCCATTTTTCTGTTGACTCTTTATGGTCTGGGAGATGTGAATGTCAGATTTAAGTTTATTGTCAATTTCGAGGCCTAGCAGTTTGGCGTGACTGCTGGATGTGATAGTGGTGTTGCTGTGAGAGGAGATTGTAAAGTTAGATGAGGGGTGTGGAGATCTGTGAGGGCTGAAGAGGGGTAATTTAGTTTTGGCCAGGTTTAGAATGAGGTTTTGGTTGGTGATCCATGTTTCTGCCAGGGAAAAGCATTCTTATGTTAGGGAGATAAGGTGGTCAAGGGAGTTGGCTGCACAGATTATGGTGCTATCATCTGCATATTAGACTATTGAGGCTTTGGGTATGGTGGATGGTAGTTGATTAGTAAATAGGGTGATGAGTAGAGGACCCAGGATGGAGCCTTGGGGAACCCCTAGGGAGAGAGCTGATTTTGCTATTTTACAGCTTGGTAGTCTTTGCTGTGTTTGGGTCCCACTGCTGAAAGTATTAATATTAAAATCAGAATGTCTAATAAAATTCCTGGTAAAAGTTGTCTGGTGGGACAAAGAGAAAATAGTTGTAATTTTCAAACAGCATAATGATAACTCAAAACTAGCAGCAAAATGATTGTTTCATCTTGTATGCTAGAATGCATTGCTAGCTTTCTTCTGGCAGTACTTCCCACCATTGCACTCAGTACTGGAGCTTCCAACACTGTTTGGTTAAGTCCACTTGTAAGTAAATGATGTTTGATTTAGGAAGGCAAAACGATGTGCTGTGGTAGTATAGCAGGACTGTCCCTGCCAATTTTCTGTATTCTGCAACAAATATCTGCAACTACCCTTCCTTCTAGTTTAAAAGACCACTATTGAAAAAAACTTTAAAAACATGTATTTTGCATCTTGTCATGGAGTTTTACATGATCCATATCAACCTGTAGCATGATGACCCTCAATTCTGTCATGGGAGCAGACATCCTGTTGTGACTGTTTTTTTTTTTTTTTTGAAAACTATGCCTTGCTGATAAAATGAGTTTCCTGTTTGATCCCAATTCCATTCACTTAGAAGCATTGAGACACAGAAATAGTAAAAGTGTGATTTTTTTTTTAATTGCACATTTGTAAAAGATACTTGCTGAACTATGAACAAATAGCTGAGATAAAGTAGCTTTTTTAAAAAGTAGAAGTTTTTGAGTGTCAGGTCGTGTGGCAGGTACTCCTTCCAACATCTCTGTCTCAGTCAGCCAAAGTGTCATATATCTTCCCTTGCAAGTTCAGCTAATTGGTCAATTATGACTGATGTGTCTACAAAACTATTCCCTTATTTTTTTTCTGTGCAGCAGTTTCATAGCAGATAATGTCAGAGAATGCATTTAAGAAAGCAAAGTATACACAAGTCCAAAAATGTGTTTAGTAAAATTACAGTGCACAGTGTGTGTTAGTTATTTTAACTGTTCAAGTGTATGATCTAATGTTATGATCTGATGTTGTAAATCTTTGTTCATTCATTACAGATAGGACCTCGGAACCAATACGGCCGTTTCCCAGCTCGCACAAGCCAAAAACTCCCAGCTAAGAACCTACCCACAATGCCCCTCTCCTAGATGCTCCAGATTTCATTTGCCATGTTCCTAGTCAGACGTGTTGGCCATCACTCTCAAAGCTCTCCAAACCTAAGTAGTAAATTGTTGATTTTATGACCATTTTTCTTCTAAATTACTAAATTTTTAGATAAGTTAGCATTTTCTTACCGTTAACCTATAACCTAGGCCTATTTCCTACCCTTTTCCTTGGTAATTTAATGTTTTACCCTTTTTGTTACTGTCCCTCTCCCCTGTCTTTAACAGGCCTTCCCTTTTTATTAGTGGTATTCCTTAATGTAACATCACTGGTATTTTCTTCCTTATTTTTTCTATTGGATAACATTGTTTCCTTACCATGTCAGACAACGCTAAGTTGGGTTTTAAACCATGTGACAAGTGTAGACGTAAGATGCCTAACTCAGATACACATGTCCATTGTGTCTACTGTTTGGACGTGGATCATATTAAAGCTGATTGTGACATTTGTGCTAGTTTTATTAATTGGACACTAGCAGAACATAAGAATAAACATTTTAAAAGGTTTACTCAAGACACCTTTCTCGGAGGCTCTGTCTGGGTTGGAGGTCTCACCCCCTCCAAAGACCAAAAAATATAAGGAAAAACGGAGTCACTCAGTTCCTGCATCTCAGTCAGTTATGACACCGAGCCAGCTCCGTGCTTCGATGGCGCCCTCAGTGCAGACCTCTTCGGCACCAGGATCTGTGTCCTCTCCCTCGGTGCTGACCATGGTATTCACTCCTATTTCGGTTCCAACCATGGCACCACTGACTTCGGTGTCATCCTTGGTTCCCACATAGGCTCTGATGACTGTACATGCCTCGGCTCCATCCCTGTCCACGCTGCCGACAGTCTCCTCGGCTCCATGGGCTCCGATGACTGTACATGCCTTGGCACCATCCCCGGCCACAGTGCCGACAGTTTCTTCGGCTCCATCTGCTCCAAAATTCAAATACCTGCCAAGGACAAGATATTCTCCAACTTATAGGTTCATAGGTTCATACTAGGCTATCTGCCCTAGGGCATTTATAAGCCTAGCCAGAGTGTGTTTGGCTTTTGCCACCCATTTTAAATTAATTTTGCTATGCCCTTTTTCGAGGTTAGTATACTGTGCCTCTGTCTAACAGTGACACAGAAGTGATACCCGGGGTAAACCTACGATCTCCCATCCACTCATCAAGATTCCTCTTGAAGAGAGTCAATGAGGGACTCTGCCTAACCTGGACTAAGATTTTATTCCAGAGTGAAGGGAGCCTCTGGGGTATGAATCTGTCCCTCCAGCATGTCCTATTTATTTCAGTGCTGAGGTTCAAGTCTCTCGAGAGTGTAGCTCGATGGGATTTGGATTTTCTGAGGTGCAGCATGTCCATTAATTCTGGGTTGGACTTTATACGTCAGGCACAGATCACCTCTGAGCAGGCGGTATGCCACTGAGTAGAGCTGGAGTTTCTTTACCCGGGCAGCATATGGCATCTGTTTGAGCCCTTTGATCCTCTTGGTGAGGTACTTTTGGGGTCTTTCCATTTGCTGCAGGTGTCCGGTAAGGTACATCCCAAAAGGGGCATTGTACTCAATTATGGGCCTGATGAGGGATGAGTAAAGAGGCACGATGACCTCCCCTGATCTAGATGTGAATTCCTTCATGATTAGGTGGGCTATATAAAATGTTTTTCTAACCACTTTGGCCACGTGGTTGTCAAATGAGAGATTGCTATCAACTTGGGTCCCCAGGTCCCTAATTACTTCTGTACTTAATGGATTACCACCTCTGTGGTAATTTGTGGGCACTTTGTTTTTGCCAAAGGGGTTGACTATACACTTTTTGGTGTTTAGCTTGAGGCCATGGCTCTGGCACCAGTTGTCTGTTTCTATGAGGCCCTTTTGAAGGATGCTTGTGTCGGCTGGAGAGTCGATTATGGTGCCCAGTTTGCAGTCATCTGCGAACTTGGTCAGCCACAGTCCTTCCATGTTGGCCTGTACCTCCGAAAAATATATACCGAACAAGAGAGGTCCCAGGACTGAGCCTTGTGGGACGCCCCTTGTAACTGGTTTGGAGTCTGACATGGCTCAAGCAATTCTAACCATGTGGGTTCTGTCCTTGAGCCAGTTTGCAACCCATCTAGTGACATAGGGGTTTATATTTAAGCTGGTGAGTTCATCTATAATGCCCCGAGTGGGGTATTGTATCGAAGGCTTTTGTGAGGTCCAGGTAGGCTGTGTGGACCACCTTCCCCTCGTCAATGGCCTTGGTGACTGTTTCAAAGAAATTGACCAGGTTTAAGAGGCAGGATCTGCCCTTAACAAAGCCGAACTGGGTAGGATCCAGTGTCTGTAGGTCCCCAATATCTTTATTTATGAGGTCCATGATGTTCCTTTCCATAGCTTTGCAAACCAAGCTAGTCAGGCTTATGGGGCGATAGTTTCCAGGATCCGTTGAGGCACCACCTTTGTGGAGAGGGACCACTGTTGCTGTACGCCACTCTTTGGGTACATATCCTGTAGTAAGGCTGAGATTGAACAGTAGTTTTATGTTTGGGTTTAGCTCTTCTTGGAGTTCATGTAGGATGCAGCCTGGGACACCGTCTGGTCCCATTGATGCTGTGTTTTTTGCTTTGGAGAGGGCGGCTCTTACCTGAGCATCTGAGATGTCAGGGGGGTAGCACTCTGCTGGGATAGATATTTGCCCTTTTGGTGGGGGGGGGAGTTTGCACTGAACCTGTCAGCTAGGATGTTGGCAATGTCTGTGGGTTCGATGTATTTTTTGTCATTTTGGACTAATTCTGAGCATATCTGGAAATTCCCACCCAGGTTCCTAACATAACTAAATAAAGCCTTGTGATTATCCTTAGTGTCCTGTGCAATTTTTCTCTCGAAGCTGGCCTTAGACGATTTTATGAGTGCCCGTAGTTTTTTGCTAATACTGATCAGAGATGCCTTCCCTTTTTGGGATTTTGCTCTATCATGTAGTAGCTTCCTCCTTCTATTGTATAGTTTGTTTATGGCTGGGGTCCACCAGACAGGATGCCTGCCTTTGGAGGATTGGGTCTTGGTTTTATTTGGGATTGCATGATCCATGCATTCCTGAAGGTGTTCATAGAATGCGTTTATAAAGGATTCTGCGGTCTGGGCCGTGTTTTCCACAGGCTCGGGGGCTTTGAAGGATTCCACCTCGGTTTTGAGGATTGTGAAATTTAATTTAGAGAAGTTTTTCACTGTGGTTTTCTGGGCAGGGGGTGGGGTCGGGATGTGAATATCCAGTGAGATTAGTTTATGGTCTGATCTTACCAGTGAGGGATACACTTCTGGTCTGGAGCATAGAGTCCCCATGTTGGTGATGATCAGGTCCAGTATGTTTTCCCTGCTTGTGCGAGTGGTAACAAGTTGTTCCATAGCATTTGAGTATATAAATTCTAGGAACCTTTGGGCTAGAGTGTTGGAACTAGAGTAATACTCCCAGTCTATGTTTGGGTAGTTGAAGTCATCCAATATAATGGTGTTTGGAGAGACCTTCATTTTTTCCAGTGTTCTCAGGAAGGCTGAGTGGGGTTCCTGGGTTTTGGGAGGGTGGTGTGTAGCAGGCTATAAACTGGAAGGCAGTTTTACCCACTGTTAGTTGCACATGGATAGTCTCTGATGCTTCGTGCTGTGCCACCAACCTGGAGGTGTGGGTATCTTTGACGAATATTGATACTCCCCATCCTTTTGTGGTTCTGTCCAAGTTCTGGGGCCGAAAAGCATGGTATGAGGTATAACTTGGTAGTGCTGGGATGCTCTCGGGAGCCTTGAACCAGGTTTCTGTTACTGCACAGATATCTATGTTCTCCATGCTAAGGAGAGTTTCGAGTGTGTGCATCTTGAGGTTTAGAATTCTGGTGTTGAGTAGCATTATTCTTAGTTTCTTATCCCTTGTGATACCTATGGAGGTGGGTTTGTCTTTTGAGCCTTGCCTAAAAAAGGCACTATGGGGGAAGCAAGAGCCTTTGCCAATATCCGAAAGCCCAGGGGTGACAGGTGCAAGCCGTCCCTAGCGAAGCATCGTGGCTTGTCGAGCATGTCATCCCAGGCTGACAGGCATTGGATCCCCTTTGAATGACACCAATACTTAAGCCAATTGTTGAAATTGATCATCTTGTCTTCATATTGTGGCATCATTCTTGGTGAGGGTAAGATGCTACTCAAGGTCAGGGTCATACTGTCCTGGGCTACATGCTCAGAGAGCTCCTCTGTGTCTCTTTTCATGTAGTCCAGGGAGGTATGTCTCAGGTAATTCACACCAGCATGGACAATGACCGAGTCGTATTTGTACTTGCCTTGGCGTGACGTGAGTGCTTGTGTTATGTGGCGGATCCTAGCGCTCGACAGGCAGCTCACCATGACCTTCTCTTTGTTCAGCCTGGTGAGCGGGACGTCAGTGTGCCTGACGGATAGAGTCACCTATTACAAGTGTATCAGGTGTGTTGTTTAGCCTTAAGGGTTGTGACTGTTCGGCTCACTGGCTTTGTGAGCTATGTGTTGCACGTGTTTTGTTTTGGGGTAGCGGTTGCTTGGGTGTCTGCTTTGGAGGTCTGTGCTGCTTAGGCAGATTTTTATTTAGAGCCTCCAAGTATGTTTTTGTGTGTTTGTGTTTGGTTTGCTGTCGTGGTAGGTCTATGTGAGACTGGAATCATAGTGAGTGTGGTTTCCTTTTCCTCCTGACTGGTTACACCAGTACTGAGTTGAGAGAGCTTAGCCTCCAGTTTGGCTATATGGTTGCATCTCTCACATGTGTTGGAATTTGTTGAGAAGAGGAGAGGGTTGTCTGTGTACATGAGGCAGTTGTAACATTGCCTCAAGATTCCCAGATTCACCAGCTGGACCGGAGAGGAAATTAACAACTGACCTTTGGACATGCTAGAATAGTATTGGGAATTCCTTTATAATTGAAGAAAAGGGCCAATGGGGAATAAGATACTCAAGGGGAGTTTGAGAGGGTGTAGTGCTTTTAATTTTATATTGCTGACTTATATAATTGCTTTAGTGAGCAAGTGCCAGGTAACTTAAATGCAATGTGTTACAGGTAACTTAAATGCAAAAACGACAAACAGTAACTTTCTTTCAAGTGAAACAAGGAAATAAGTACAGTAAGCAATGCAGATATCACTAGGGATCCACAGAAGTGCTGAAAAGCCACATTTTAGGTGGAATTAGCGTTTCAGGGAAATAAGCAAACAGACAACAAGCATACAAACAAAGCTAGATTCAGCAGGCCTGGATCTAGTCTATGCTACAGCGAACAAGGTGTACCAATTTCAGTAAGAAACAGTTCAAATATGCAGGCACTATAAGCCATTAACCATAAATTCCCAGCTCAGAAGGGCAGAGTCCAGCCTCTCCTCCCACAAGAGTGCAGACCACGAACCTTCTTAATGTAAAATAACTGGCCTGAAGCCCAAGTGCTTAAACCAGAACTAATACACTTTTAGAATATCAGACACTGAGCCCTCAATCAGCAGTTCCCAACTTGGAAGGATGTAAGCTACCTGTCCTGTCACCACAGTGCAGGCCACAAACCTTCCTAATGTAAAACAACTGGTCTGAAGCCCAAATGCTTAATCCAAAATGCCAAAAGGCCTTATGACCCTTTCTTGGGGGCAGAGGTTTAGCCCCTTTCTAGAAAGACCTGATTCCACTTCAGCAGCCTCCTTTAGATCCACTAGGAGTTTTTCTAAAATAGACCTTGTGCGGGATGTTCGTGTTTCACTGTTGCAGTCATCACATTTGGGTTATCTGCCTGCAGGTAGCCCTCAGCCAGCCTGAACACCAGAGTCTTGGGATTTCTGCCTCAGATGCTGTCACTTCTTCCATGACGTCAGGGGTATAAAGCATGCAGCAGACACCATTACATCAGTCTTTCTTGCCGTGCAGTGCCCAAAGCAGAAGCAGTTTGCAAGTGCCGGTCGGCCAACTCCTGAAATTTTCATTTTCGAGTTTCAGACCTGAAGTCTTCAAAAAGATAAGTACCCTGTTGGGGATCCTTTTTTCTTGCTCTAACCATTGTCAGAAAAAATTAATAATTGTCTTGCCTGTAGAAAGCAAATACCTCAGAGTTTTTCATTCTTACTGCGTCACCTGTTTAGGCCCAGACCACAACATCCCTCGCTCTTGGTTTTTTGCCTTGTTCAACGCCCGTACTATTCGTCAGGCTATTTTTGTAGCCAAATACTTTCATTCTCAATCTCTGTACTCCAAAATGGCTTCGTTAAGCCATCTGAGTACCAATCTTCTGAATAAACGTAAGGATAGAGACAGACCACATAGGTCCAAAACTGCCGACGGCGCTTCTGTTAAGCTAGTTGCCGGTCCACCGGTACTCAGTGAGGCACTTTCGCAGCCCCTGATACCAGCTTCTGCAGATTCACAGGCCTCTGCTGAGTCCCATTCAGAGTCCGGTATGCCACAAGGTGCTTCTTTGACTATGGAACCTGCAGATGTCTCTACCTTGGATGGGTCCAGAGCCACAGGTCAGGCACCACTTTCTGAGGGGTGTATTCAGGCCTATGGATTTTTATATTAAACCAACTACTTTGTTTCAAGCTAAAAATACCAAATTCCTCAGGCCTAAAGCTTGCACTACGCCTAGAAAACAGATGACCAAAGCGCATTCTCAGGCCCACATGCCTCAAAAACAAATGAATAGAATGGCTGAAGACCTTATTACCTTAATTAGGGGAAGCCAGCCTTCCCCCTCTAAGAGACCTAGAACTGATTTTCCTTCGGATTCTTCTGATCAGGAATCTGATATCTGTATTCCTTCTGACTACCAGGATTTACCCTTATCTACTTATGAGGATTCTGATGCAGAGGATTCCATTCTCTCTGCTTCGCCTCCAGAGGATTTTTCTTTTGGTGAAACCTTGCATACCCTCAGGGAACATTTCCATTGGGAAAGCCAGGACTATTCTCAGTCCAAAAAGAGACGTAGGGAATTCTTAAACCTGCCTCAGCACAGGCCTCTAGCTATCCCTCCTGTTCTGGATATTGTAGATGATGTTTTCTTGGAATCCAGCCTTACCCCAGACACTTTGCCTCCAGCTCCCAGGAAACCTGACAGGTACTAAAGAGTACCTGACTCTCACAAATTCCTCTTCAAGAATCCTACTGCGGATCCAGAGACCGTTTCCGTAAGGACCAAAAGCATTAAGGCTACTACTGCCAAAAATCCTACCCCTTCTGACAGGGATTCTAGGGCTTTAGACAGATAGGGTAAGAAGGTATTGCTACTCTGGCCATTAGGGCTTTGAATTGCCAGTTTCATATGCTAAAGTATCAGCAGCATATTATGGGACTACTTAAACAGAAAATTATGTTAATTCCTGACTGTGCTGAACACAAAGATTTACAAGAGTTGATGCATTCTGCAGCACAAGTTGGTAAACATACTTTGCAATGTGGTTTTGATCCTTTAGAAGCTTCATGCAGGGCTGCTGTCACTGGGTCTGTACTTAGAAGGCATGCTTGGCTTAAGGATCAAAACTTGCCAGATCATGTTAAAGTTAAATTACTAGATGCACCCTTAAACCAAGAGCACCTTTTTGGCAACAAAGCAGAAGTCCTCAAAAGAATGGAGGAAAAGCTAAATCTATGCAAACTGTTAAAGATTTCTTACAAGTACAGCCACTTAGATTCAGTAGGCACTGGCCTTCAAAGAACTGGTCCTTTCCAGTCCCTTCCAGGCTTTCTCAGTCTAAACCCAGGAGCAGCAGACCACCAAGACTCCAGTCTCAGGCTATGCACAGATCTAAGCAGGGGGGCTCCCACTTCCAAAGCAGGGAGTAGTAAGCCACCCCCTATGGAAAAATGGCACAATGACTTATCCTCAACCCTTCCAAACCTGGCTCAAATTCTTGCACCTTTAGGAGGAAAGCTCACCCTGCATGCAAGAAACTGGGAATTCATAACCCAAGACAAATGGGTTTTAAACATAGTTTCCCTAAGATAAAGATTCCACTTCCACTCTCTCCCACCCCCAAGTGGATGGCCAGACCTCCCCCAAACCAGTGGGCAGAGGCCCAAAAACAAGATGTTCATCGTGTTACACTGCTGCAGTCATTACACTTGGGTTATCCTGCCATCAGGCGGTTCCCCAGTCGGCCTGAGTTCCAAAGTCTTGGTCCGGCGTCAGTTGCTGTCACCTCCTCCCTGACGTCAGTGTGGCAGGGGTATATAAGATGCAGCCGATGACATTTTCTTCAGTCTTTCTTGCCGTGCAGTGCCCAAAGCAAAAGCAGTTCGCAAGTGCTGGTCAGCTGTCTCCTGAGATTTTCATTCCGAATCCAGAACCGAAGTCTTCTACAAAGCTAAGTACCCCGTTGGGGAAACTTTTTCTTGCCTCAGACCGATGTCAGTAAAAGTTAATAACTATATTTCTTGTGGGAAGCAAATACCTCAAGGATTTCCATTCTTATTGTATCACATTCCTAGGCGCAGACCACAATGTCACTGGTTGTCGGTTTTGTGCTAGGTTTAACAAATGCACTATTAAACATTGGTTTGATTTTGCCAGACATTATTTTGGTAGAAAATTCAATGATACCATGCCGTCAGAACTGCCGACGACCGGAATACATAAAAAGTGCAAAGACAAGGATAGGCATCCGAGGCCCAAAACTGACGACAAAGCCTCTTCTAGGCCAGTCGCCGATTCTCCGGTTTTCAGCGAGGTGCCTTCGCAGTCCCTGACGACCGTTTCTGTAGAAACGCAGGCCGACTCTGACTCCCACATGGAGTTGGCTGGGCCTTCAGATGCACAAGTTATTCAGTCTACTGAAACTAACCCTTCAGAGGGATCCGGAGTAGCTGAGCTGCCCGCAGCTTCAGAGGGTGTTTTCAGACCTACTCAGTTAAGCATTAAACCCTCTGCTAAGTCTAAACCAGCTTTAAAATCAAAGAAACAAATACAGCATTCTCCAGCACAGGCCTCCATGCCTAAGAAACAAATGCTCAAAATGGCCAAAGACCTAATCACTCTGATCAGGGGGTTCCATCCCCCTCCTGATAAAAGGCCTAGACAGGATGCAGACTATGACTCATCCGACCAGGTGTCCATCTCTTCAGATTCATCCTCAGACCTAGGATATTTTTTTACCCCATATGAGGATTCTGATGCTGAGGAGTCAATTCCATCAGACTCTCCACCTGAGGACTACTCCTTTGGGGAAACCTTGCATACCATGAGGGAGCATTTCCATTGGGAAGGCCAGGATTACTCAGAATCCAAGAAAAGGCCCAGAGACTTCCTTTTATTACCTCAACATAGACCCCTTGCTATTCCACCAGTGTTAGGTATTGTAGATGATGTGTATACTGAATCCAGCCTAAATCCTGATTCCTTACCTCCAGCCCCAGTTAAACCTGACAGATACTACAGAGTCCCTGACTCACACAAATTTATGTACAAAAGCCCTGTTGCTGACCCTGAAACTATTTCTCAGGGACCCAAAGGGTCCTCATCAGCCAAGAATCCAGTTCCCTCTGACAGATTCCAGAGCATTAGACAGATGGGGAAAGAAAGTATATACGTCTGCAACTTTAGCAATGAGAGCCTTAAATTGCCAGTTTCACATGCTAAAATATCAGCAATTTCTACTGTCTCAGTTGAAACAAAAAATGCTTCCAGATTCAGATCCTCCTACTTTTAAAGAAATGCAGGATTTATTGCATGCAGCTGAACAGGTGGGAAAACATACTTTGCAATGTGGTTTTGACTCTTTAGAGGCCTCCTGTAGAGCAGCCGTTACAGGTTCTGTCATTAGAAGACATGCTTGGTTAAAAGAACATACGTTACCAGATCATGTTAAAGGAAAATTATTGGATACACCTTTGCAGCAGGATGTGTTATTTGGAGTTATGGCAGAAGAGGTATTAAAGAAAATGGAGCATAAGGCAAATCTATGCAAATGGTGAAGGATTTCTTACAGGTTCAGCCTTCTAGATTTAGCAGAAATTGGCCAACTAAGAATTGGTCCTTTCCAGTTACAGACAGACCTCAAAGGGGCAGATACAGATGACCAAGTGGTAGAGGTCAACCACAAGGTCCTTATAGGCCTCGACAATGGGTTTCATCAGGCCAGAAAGAAGGGGAAGACAGGCCCCAACCTTATAAAAAGCAGCCCCAATGACTTCCCGCTACAGCTGCCAAACAACTCTCTCTTGGCAGCCCCCTTGGGAGGAAAACTGGCACTTTTTTATCACAATTGGCATTTGATCACCAAAGATAAATGGGTTCTCAACGTATCTCAAGGTTACAGGTTCCACTTTCACACTCTGCCAAGGTTAAAAGGAATGCCAAATCTGCCACCAAGTCAATGGGCAGAGGCTCAAAACAAATTACAGCACTCATGGATATGAGAGCTATTCAAAAGGTACCACCACAGGAGCAAGGACAAGGATTTTACTCAAGACTCTTTTTGGTTCCCAGGAAGGACAAAGCCTGGAGGCCCATTCTGGATCTTTCTTCTCTAAACACTTACCTGGATGTTCCGAAATTCAAAATGTTGACACTACAGCAGCTTCTTCCCATGCTGGGCAAGAAAGCTTGGCTCGTGACATTGGACCTCAACGAGGCATAACTGCATGTCCCAATCAGACAAAACTGCAGAAGATACCTCAGATTCATAGCTGGTTCAATGCATTATCAATTCTCTGCACAGCCCTTTGGCTTATCTACTGCGCCCAGGGTCTTCACAAAGTGCCTGGCACCAGTAATTGCATTTTGCAGACAGAAAGGAATTCAAATTTATCCGTACCTGGATGACTGCCTGATTCAAGCATAGAGCAAGGACATTCTTCTAAAGCATCTGGCATTTGTAAAAAAGTTATTAAGTTTCCTGGGGTACATGGTAAACAAAAAGAAATCAAAACTAGTGCCCTCACAAGAGATAATATTCCTGGGTGCCAGCTTGAACACAATGGCCCAGATGGCTTATCTCATGCCAGACAAGCAAGGACAACTGACTCAGTACTTTCAATTGATGGCAACAAAGACTCAACTCCCTGCAAGAAAAATTCTGCAGGCCTTGGGTTACATGGCATCTTGCATACTACTAATTCCATATGCCAGACTGCATATGAGGAAACTTCAGTGGTACCTAAAGAATGTATGGTCTCAACACTGTCAAAGTTTTGAAACAGTTATACGACTAATTCCTTGCTTTCAACAGGAGTTTCAATGGTGGGCTCAAGCTTGTCACCTCAACAAGGGACAGCCTTTTACTCAACCCACAGCCAGGCAAACACTGACAACAGATGCATCGGATTACACCTGGGGAGCACACATGGCAGGCAACTGTATTCAGGGCAAGTGGCCCGCAGAACAAAGGCATCTTCACATCAATCAAAAAGAGATGCTAGCTGTACAAAATGCACTTATAGCTTTCAAGGACCTGCTGCATCCAGGACAAATACTACTAAAGACTAGACAACACTACAGTTATGTGGTACATAAACAAGCAAGGGGGCACTCAATCTTACCCCCTCTGCAAGCAAGCCATGACCTTGTGGAACACAGCTCTAAACTATCAAGTTCATCTGCAAGCACAATTCTTGCCAGGAGAGAAAAACACACTGGCAGACGACTTAAGCAGAAACATCATGGATCCCCATGAATGAGAATTGAATCCACAGATATTCAGAATGATAACACAGAAATGTTGTAGCCCGGACATAGATCTCTTTGCATCCCCAATGAACTGCCAGCTACAGAAATTCTGCACAAGGAGTTACCATCCACAAGCATGGAAAATGGATGCCCTCTCATTCAGCTGGAAAAACCTACAAGTATACGCTTTCCCACCACTACCTCTCCTGCCAAAGACTCATAAAAGCCAGGCAAGAAGAGCCAAAGATGATCCTGATTGCACCAGACTGGCCACGCCAGCACTGGTACCCAATCTTAAAGAACTTAGCACAAGGACCACCCTGGATTTTGCCTCAAATCCCACATCTGCTTACTCAGCACAACAATCAGATACTACACAGCCAGCTAAATACCTTAAACCTAGCTGCATGGAAGATTCCTTAGTCAAGCAGGCAATGCCGCTCTCCAAAGCTGTTATGGATGTCATTCTGGAGGCCAGAAGGCCTAGTACCAGGAAAGCCTATTTGGATAAATGGAAGAGATTCTGTGCCTGGAACCAAGCACCCAGCCTTGACCCTCATGTTCCAAACATTCCTCAGATACTACAATATTTAACTGAGATGCTGGACAAAGGACTCTCTCATCCATCAAGATCCACGCCTCTGCCATCTCTGCTCATTACAACACGGATCCACCAATTTTCTCTAATCCTTTGCTAAGACAGTACCTCAGAGGGGCTAAAAACATAAGACCTCCCCATAGAGCACCTACTCCAACTTGGGACCTCAACTTTGTTTTGGAAAAATTGACTTTACCTCCTTTTGAGCCAGCCAACACAGGAGAATTAAAATATATCTCTTGGAAAACTGCTTTGCTCCTGGCAATAACATCAGCACGAAGAGTTTCAGAATTACAGGCACTAATGGCAGTGGAACCTTTCCTCATTTTCCACCAGGACAGGGTGTCTTTAAGAACTAACCCTACGTTTATGCCAACGGTGGTATCCTTTGTGGCTCTAAACCAAACTATTCATTTGCCAACTTTTTATCCAAAACCACAGAATAAAGGGGAGAGGCTACTGCATTCCTTGGACATTCACAGGCAGTTACACTTCTACTTGGACAAAACCAAAGCTTTCAGGAAATCTGAGCAATTATTGGTAGCATATGCTGCAGGAGCACAGGGAAAAGCCATTTCAAAACAGACTATTTCAAAATGAATAGGACATTGTATACGTTTCTACTATACACACCATGGGAAACCTGTACCTAGCAGCATTAGATCTCACTCCACTAGGGCAACAGCCACTTCAACTGCCTACCTCAGAGGAGTACCTACAAAGGATATTTTGGAAGCAGCAACTTGGAGTTCTGTACATACCTTCACCAAGCATTACCATCTGCCTCTATACTCTAAATCCAGAGCTGGCTTTGCCACTGTAGTGCTGCAGGGCCTTATAGCCACCCCTAATGTCTTGTAGAACCAGCCACCCAACCTCAGCTTTGGGATTCTACCCAAGTGTAATGACTGCAGCAGTGTAACACGATGAACATAGTACAGTTTTGTACCTACCATAAATGTAGATGTTAGAGTGTATACACTGCTGCAGTCCAGGTTACCCTCCCTCCTTCCCCTCTTACTTGCTGGTACGTACCTATGTCTTCTACCCTTTACTACCTATGGGGAGCATTTGCTGGTAGCTGAAAGTTGTTGTTTGCTTTTCTTATGTATGTTTTATTAGCAGTTTGAATTGCCTACCTATTTGGGGGCACCTGACATCTGGGGCAAGAAAAACTGAAGAAAATGGCGTCGGCTGCATCTTATATACCCCTGCCACACTGACATCAGGGCGGAGGTGACAGCAACTGACGCCGGACCATGACTTTGGAACACAAGCTGACTAGGGAACCGCCTGACGGCAGGATAACCCAAGTGTAATGACTGCAGCAGTGTATACACTCGAACATCTACATTTATGGTAGGTACAAAACTGTACTTTCTCTCTCTCTTCAGTATCAAGGCTATTCAATCTGTCTCAGCAGAACAAAGGGGACAAGATTTCTATTCAAGACTTCTCCTGGTTCCCAGAAATGAAAACTCCTGGCATCCCATCCTGGACCTGTCTATCCTCAACACCTTTCTGGTGGTTTCAAAATTCAAAATACTAGCTCAACTGCTTCTTCCTATGCTAGCCAAGGATGCCTGGCTAGCAACCCTAGACTTAAAAGAAGCATGTGAAGTTTTTAAATCTCGCCGTTTATTCTCACTAATGGGTTCAGAGCCGATCCTTGGCTCCGACACAGCCAATAGCAAAGCTCAAGGTTTGCCAGTAGCTCGAGACCAAGCCCCTTATCCCACAATGCACTGCTGGAATTACCTCAGATCTAGTTTGCCACGGCAAGAGAGATCTCTGTGATCCAGCTAGCTCGGACCATTTGTGAAAAAAATAAGTTTTTGATAATAATCTTTTTTCTCTTACATATTTTTCATATGTACAGTTTGGGTGTTAGTGTTAAAATTATAATAATAGAATTAGTAGCTTGTGATAGTGCCCTGTTGGCTTAGTCATTTTGTGTGGGCCTTTTAGCCCTATTTAGAGTTAACAATCACAATTTCTTTTAGTCAGGTTTTTCTCAGTGGGCCTGTTTAGCCCTGTATTTGTAATTTATAGTTTAACACTGTCATAGATAGTGCCCGGTGTGGGCTTAGTTGCTTTCCTTAGTTAGTGTGGGTCTTTACAAAGAAAGGAAGGACTTTACCCTTCTAGTTTTCAGTGTACTGTTTTTTGTATTGTACTGTTTAGAGTATGTCGGATGACAAGGAAAAGTCCCATCCCAAATCGGGATTCAAGAAATGCCCAGATTGTGGGCAGAAAATGTCTGTCACTGACTGACACATTCAATGTGTTTACTGTCTGGGGGCTAAACACCTCCAAGACACTTGCAGCATTTGCCATTCCTTTTCTTCAAGAGTCCTCTTGGAGAGAAGGAGGTAGCTGACAGTGGATTACTGCACCATTCCTTTTCTGAGGTGTTGAGTAGCCAGGAAGGTACTAGCATTTCTTCCAAATCCTCAAAATCTTTGGATCCCAAAGTTGCAAAAAAGGCAAGAACTTCAGAGGGTACAGGGTCATCGGTTTCAGAGACCTCGGAACAGAGTGTCCCTTTGATTCGGAGCCAGCCCCCAGTCTTGGAGCCGGTCTCTGAGGTTCCCTCTTCTTCTCTGCTCCAGTCAGCACCTTCGGTGCTTTCATCTAAGTCTTCAGTCAGCCTATCAGATTTGGACATGGATCAGCTAGTGAGTAGCTTTTACAGGTACCAGGACATGCCAAATTGTCAGCCCTGACCATTTCGTTGGTGCCGAAGACCATTGAACCAGATTTGTCTACTCCTCCGAGCCGTACTGGACCCTCGGAGCCGAAGGAACCCAAACCAATGATTGTCAAACCTTTGGAGCCGACACCCACACCGGTGTTATCGGCTCCATCTACTCAGATGACCTCAGCGCCGACCGAGGACTCTAGGAGTCGACGCTCTCCCATCGGGTCCGGGGAGGATAGTCGGACCGATTTGTCGGTGCGACTCTTCCTCTCTGGCTTCGGCTCGGATGAGCTCAGCTCCTACCTCGGGCTCGCAGCCCATAGTTTCGGTGCAGGTGGATCGGACGGTCCTTTCAGGTCCGTCTACCCCTTCTCGTTGGAGCCATGCCGCCTTCGATGCTATGAGGAGAGTCCTGTCTCCCAAGACAACGTCAGCATTGGTTCGTCCTTCCCGATCCCCTCAAGCTCCTGTGTCTGCTTCTTTGTCTACTGGTCCCCCTAAGCATAGAGACCCTGAGCCTCAAGTACACCCACAGGGTGTCCTCTGCTCTTCTGAGACCTCCCCAGATCCCCCCACTGAGGAGGTGCCCAGGAAGAGACTGTCCAAGAGGAGGCACTTAGACTCCCCACAGGAGTCTTTGACATCCTACACGGACTTGGATGAGTCAGAAGGGTCCCCTCTATCCCCCTCTGAGGATATCTCCTTTGCGGAGATATTAGAGAGCCTTAGTCAGAGGGGCAATTGGCAGTCCAAGACCCCTACTGAGGATGAGTCCGTGCTCTTGAAGGCTTTTGGGTCTTAACCTTCCACTTCTTGGGTGTCTCCACCTTATGACGAGCTCATGGAACTGATCTCTCGTAAGGTGTGGGAGTCACCAGAGGCCATGGAACCTGTCCCTCGCAAGCCAAATAAATTAATTTCTGCCCCAGTGGACAGGCCCTTTTTGACCAAGAGAGTGCCTGTTGATGCCATGGTGGTAGCTGCAGCCGCCAAAAAGGAAGTGTCTGAAACATCCGCATTTATCCATCCTCCTAACAGAGATTCTAGGATCATGGATAGATATTGGAAATGCATGTTTATTTCAGCGACTGTTTCTCTGCAATCACTGAACTACTTAACCCATTTTACGAGATTACAAAGAGATCTCCTGAAAGAGCTATGAGATACTCTCCAGGGTACGGTAGCTGCAGGGGTTGCCGACAAAGTCAACACACAGCTCGCTACCCTAAACTCTTTTGTGAACTCGTCCATGCATCTCATATCTTATGCAGCTGATGGTTCGAGTAGAGCCGCTAGTTCGGGCATTGCTCTGTGAAGACTAGCCTGGATGAGTCCCTGTTCCTTTGCGGAACCCTTTAAGTCTTCCTTTATTAACACCCCATTCGATGGCTCATCACTGTTTGGGCCTAAAGTAAAGGAAACTTTAACCAGGTGTGAGCAGGAAGGCAAGACCTTATCTGCCATTGGAGTCCGTTTTTCTACCCCTACTCAGCCCTACCCCAAGGGCCCTAGGGGAGGGAAAATGTGGTTCCAAAAAGCACAGGGAGCCTTTCAGGACACACGTGGAGAAACCTCCTCTAGAGGCAGAGGAGGGGGTTATAACGAAAGACGCCGCCCCCGTGGCAGAGGGGGTCTGCAGCAACAGGGTGATGGGTCAGTTCTCTGGTCAACTCTACCAGCGCCCCTGAAAGGGGGCCCGGCTGTTCTGCTCTGGAGGCAGTCGGGGGTCACTTGTCTTTGTACCCAGAAGCCTGGCTAAACATAACATCAGATACATGGGTACAAAGCATCATTTCCAGAGGATATTTCATACAGTTCTCTTCCCCTCCCATTCTTGTAAACAGAATACCATATGTTCTACCCAGTCTCAGGGAACAAGCAATCATAGAGGTCCACAAATTGCTAGAAAAAAAGAGTCATCCAACCAGTCCCAGCAGACCAAGTTGGATTCAGAACTTACTCAAGATTCTTTTTGGTACCAAAGAAGACAGGGGACTGGAGACCTATCTTGGACCTCAGCAGACTCGACCAGTTCATAAAGAAAGACAAGATGTTCATCGTGTTACACTGCTGCAGTCATTACACTTGGGTTATCCTGCCATCAGGCGGTCCCGCAGTCAGCCAGAGTTCCAAAGTCTTGGTCTGGCGTCGGTTGCTGTCGCTTCTTCCCTGACGTCAGTGCGACAGGGGTATATAAGATGCAGCCGATGCCATTTTCTTCAGTCTTTCTTGCTGCGCGGTGCCTGAAGCAAAAGCAGTTCGCAAGTGCCGGTTGGCCAACTCCTGAGATTTTCATTTCGAATCCAGAACCAAAGTCTTCTACAAAGCTAAATACCCCGTTGCAGAAACGTTTTCGTGCCTCAGACCGATGTCAGTAAAAGTTAATTGTATTTCTTGTGGGAAGCAAATACCTCATAAGGATTTCCATTCTTTTTGTATCCCATGCCTAGGCCCAGACCACGATGTCACAGGTTGTCGGTTTTGTGATAGGTTTAACAAGCGCACTATTAAACGTCGGTTTGATTTTGCCCAACATTATTTTGGTAGAAAATTCAATTACACCATGCCGTCGGAACTACCGATGACTGGGATTCAAAAAAGCACAAAGACAGGACAGGCATCCGAGGCCCAAAACTGACGACGAAGCCTCTTCTAGGCCAGTCGCCGGTTTTCAGCGAGGCACCTTCACAGCCCCTGACGACCGCTTCTTTGGAACCACAGGCCACCTCCGACTCCCACGTGGCGATGGCTGGGCCTTCGGATATACCAGATTTACGGCCTACTGAGACTAACCCTTCAGAGGGATCCGGAGTAGCTGAACAACCCACAGCTTCAGAGGGTGTTTTCAGACCTACTCAGTTAACCATTAAATCTTCTGCTAAATCTAAAACCCCTTTAAAAACAAAGAAACAACTTCTACATTCACCAGCACAGGCCTCCGTGCCTAAGAAACAGATGCTCAAATTGGCCGAAGACTTAATTACTCTGATCAGAGGGTCCCACCCTCCTCCTGATAAAAGGCCTAGACAGGATACAGACTGAGGGAGCATTTCCATTGGGAGGGCCAGGATTACTCAGAATCCAAGAAAAGGCTCAGAGATTTTCTTTTATTACCTCAACATAGACCCCTTGCTATTCCGCCAGTGTTAGATGTCATGGATGATGTGTATTCTGAATCCAGTTTAAATCCTGATTCCTTACCCCCTGCTCCAGTTAAGCCAGGCAGATACTACAGAGTCCCTGACTCTCACACATTACTTTATAAAAGCCCTGTTGCTGACCCAGAAACTTGTTTCCCAGGGTCCCAAAGGGGTAAAGGCCTCTACAGCAAAAAATCCAGTCACCTCGAAAGTATATACATCTGCAACTTTAGCAATGAGGGCCTTAAATTGCCAGTTCCACATGCTTAAATATCAGCAATATTTGATGTCTCAGCTGAAACAAAAAATGCTTCCAAATTCAGAACTTCCTGACTATAAGGAAATGTAGGATTTATTGCATGCAGCTGAACAAGTGGGAAACATTCTTTGCAATGTGGTTTTGATTCATTAGAGGCCTCCTGTAGAGCAGCAGTTACAGGGTCTGTCATTAGAAGACATGCTTGGTTGAAAGAGCAGACTTTACCAGATCATGTTAAAGCAAAATTATTGGATGCGCCTTTGCAGCAGGATGTTTTATTTGGAGTTAAGGCAGAAGAGGTATTAAAGAAAATGGAGGATAAAGAAAAATCTATGCAAACGGTGAAAGATTTCTTACAGGTTCAGCCTCCTCCATTTAGCAGAAATTGGCCAACAAAGAATTGGCCCTTTCCAATCTCAGACAGACCTCAAAGGGGCAGATACAGACGTCCAAGAGGCAGAGGTCAACCACAAGGTTCTTACAGGCCTCGACAATGGGGTGCCTCAACTCGGAAAGAAGGGGAAGACCTTTATAAAAAGTCCCAATGACTTCCCACTACTGCTGCCAAACACTTCTCTCTTGGCAGCCCCCAGGGGGGAAAACTGGTACTTTTCTGTCATAATTGGCATATGATCACCAAAGACAAATGGGTTCTCAATGTTGTATCACAGGGTTACAGGTTCCACTTTCACACTCTGCCAAGGTTAAAAGGAATGCCAAATCTGCCACCAAATCAATGGGCAGAGGCTCAAAGACATATTACAGCACTCATGAACATGAGAGCTATTCAGAAGGTACCAACACAGGAGCAAGGACAAGGATTTTACTCAAGACTCTTTCTGGTTCCCAGAAAAGACAAAGCCTGGAGGCCCATTCTGGATCTTTCTTCTCTAAATACTTACCTGGATGTTCCAAAATTCAAAATGTTGACACTCCAGCAGCTTCTTCCCATGCTGGGCAAGAAAGCTTGGCTCATAACTTTGGACCTCAAGGAGGCATACCTGCATGTCCCTATCAGACAAAATTGCAGAACATACCTCAGATTATTAGCAGGTTCAATGCATTACCAATTCTCTGCACTGCCCTTTGGCTTATCTACTGTGCCCTGGGTCTTTAAAAAATGCCTTGCACCAGTAATTGCATTTTGCAGACAAAAAGGAATTCAAATTTACCCTTACTTGGGCGACTGCCTTATTCAAGCAGAGAGCAAAGACATTCTTCTAAAGCATCTGGCGTTTGTAAAAAGATTGCTAATTTGCCTAGGGTACACAGTAAACTAAAAGAAGTCAAAACTAGTGCCCTCACAAGAGATAATATTCCTGGGTGCCAGCTTAAATACAACAGCCCCGATGGCTTATCTCACGCCAGACAAGCAACGACAACTGACTCGGTATTTCCAATTGATGACAACAAAGACCCAACTCCCTGCAAGAAAAATTCTGCAAGCCTTGGGTTACATGGCATCTTGCATACTACTAATTCCATATGCCAGACTGCATTTGAGGAAACTACTATGGTACCTAAAGAGTGTCTGGTCTCAACACTGTCACAGTTTGGAAACAGTGATACCACTTATTCCTTGCCTTCAACAGGAGTTTTGATGGTGGGCTCAAGCCTGTCACCTCAACAAGGGACAGCCCTTCACTCGACCCACAGCCAGGCAAACACTGACGACAGATGCTTCGGATTACGCCTGGGGAGCACACATGGCAGGAAAATGTATTCAGCGCAAGTGGCCCGCAGATCAACGGCATCTTCACATCAATCAAAAAGAGATGCTAGCTGTACAAAATGCCCTTATAGCTTTCAAGGACCTTCTGCATCCAGGACAATTTCTACTAAAGACAGACAACATCACAGTTATGTGGTACATAAACAAGCAAGGGGCACTCATTCATATCCCCTCTGCAGACAAGCCATGACCTTGTGGAACACAGCTCTAACCTATCAAGTTCATCTGCAAGCACAATTCCTGCCAGGAGAGAAAAACACACTGGCAGACGACTTAAGCAGAAACATCATGGATCCGCATGAGTGGAAAATAAATCCACAAATATTCAGAATGATAACACAAAAATAGTGGAGCCCGGACATAGATCTGTTTGCATCACCAATGAATTGCCAGCTACAGAAATTCTGCACAAGGACTTCCCACCCACGAGCATGGAAAGTGGATGCCCTCTCATTCAACTGGAAAAACCTAGAAGTATATGCTTTTCCACCACTACCTCTCCTTTCAAAGGTACTCATAAAAGCCAGACAAGAAAAGCCAAAGATGATCCTGACCCAGACTGGCCACGCCAGCACTGGTACCCAATCTTAAAGAACTTAGCACAAGGTCCACCATGGATTTTGTCTCAAATCCCACATCTTTTGACTCAACAAAACAATCAGATACTTCACAGCCAGCTCAAGATTTTAAACCTGGCTGCATGGCAGATTCCTTAGTCAAGCAAACAATGCCTCTCTCCAAAGCTGTTATGGATGTCATTCTGGAGGCCAGAAGGCCTAGCACCAGGAAAGCCTATTCAGATAAATGGAAGAGATTCTGTGCCTGGAACCAGGCTCACAGCCTTGACCCTCTTGTCCCGAATACTCCTCAGATACTACAATACTTGACTGAGATGCTGGACAAAGGCCTCTCCTTTTCATCCATTAAGATCCACGCCTCTGCCATCTCTGCTCATTACAACACAGACCCACCATTTTTTTCTAATCCATTGTTAAAAAGTACCTCAGAGGGGCTAAAAACATAACACCGCCCCATAGAGCACAAACTCCAACTTGGGACCTCAACTTCGTCTTGGAAAAATTAACTTTACCTCCTTTTGAGCCAGCTAATACAGCAGACTTAAAATATGTCTCTTGGAAAACTGCTCCTGGCAATAACCTTAGCACAAAGAGTTTCAGAATTACAGGCACTAATGGCAGTGGAACCTTTCATCATTTTCCACCAAGACAGGGTGTCTTTACGAACAAACCCTACTTTTATGCCAAAGGTGGTATCAAGTGTGGCTCTAAACCAAACTATTCACTTGCCAACTTTTTATCCAAGTCCACAAAATAAAGGGGAGAGACTACTGCATTCCTTGGACATACACAGGCAGTTACGCTTCTACTTGGACAAAACAGCTTTCAGGAAAACTGAGCAATTGTTTGTAGCATATGCTGCAGGAGCAAAAGGAAAAGCCATTTCAAAACAGACCATTTCAAAATGGATAGGGCACTGTATACATTTCTGCTATACACACCATGGGAAAACTGTGCCTAACAGTATTAGGTCTCATTCCACTAGGGCTACAGCCACTTCAACTGCCTACCTCAGAGGAGTACCTACCAAGGACATTTTGGAAGCAGCAACTTGGAGTTCTGTACATACCTTCACCAAGCATTACCATCTGCCTCTTTACTCTAAATCCAGAGCTGGCTTTGCCACTGCAGTGCTGCAGGGGTTTATAGCCGCCCCTAATGCCTTATAGAACCAGCCACCCTACCTTTGCTTTGGAATTCTACCCAAGTGTAATGACTACAGCAGTGTAACACGATGAACATAGTACAGTTTTGTACCTACCATAAATGTAGATGTTCGAGTGTATACACTGCTGCAGTCTAGGTTACCTTCCCTCCTTCCCCTCTTACTTGCTGTTACTTACCTAAGCCTTCTACCCTTTACTACCTATGGGGAGTATTTGCTGGTAACTGAAAGGTTTTGATTGCTTTTCTTATGTATGTTTCATTAGCAATTTACATTGCCTACCTTTTTGGGGGCACCTGACATCTGGGGCAAGAAAAACTGAAGAAAATGGCGTCGGCTGCATCTTATATACCCCTGTCGCACTGACGTCAGGGAAGAAGCGACAGCAACTGACACTGGACCAAGACTTTGGAACTCTGGCCGACTGCGGGAGCGCCTGACGGCAGGATTACCCGAGTGTAATGACTGCAGTAGTGTATACACTCAAACATCTACATTTCTGGTAGGTACAAAACTGTACTTTCCGAATGGTCATGCTTCAGTCCATTCTTCCCTTCCTAGGGAAAGGCAATTGGATGTGCTCCATAGATCTCAAGAACGCGTACTATCACATCAAGATAAACACGCTCCAGAGATCACCTGCGTTTCCAGCTGGGAGCCAATCATTACCAGTTCCGAGCCCTGCCCTTTGGTCTCACTACAGCACCCAGAGTGTTCCCTAAATGCATGGCAGTGGTCACAGCTCACCTGAGGCATCTACAATTCCAGGTGTTTCCATACCTAGACGATTGGCTCCTCACCGCTACCACCAGGCATCAATTGATTCAGGCAACACAATACACTCTGCCATCAATTATTCATTACAATCAACTTTGAAAAGTCTGCCTTATCGCCGTCGCAGCATACCGTTTTTATAGGAGCAGAGTTAGATACCTCAACTACCACTCTACGTCTTCCAATCAAAAGAGTCTCACTTCTCCTCCAACACGTCAGCTCACTGGTGTCAAAGAACAAAGCTGCAGCAACAGAGATCTTGAAGGTGCTAGGTTTGATGACGGCAGCAATCCTGGCTATACCACTCGCAAGAATGCATATGCAAATTCTTCAATGGCTCCTCTTTGCTCAGTGGTCTTACCAGAAACTACCAATACACCACATGATTCTCATCATGGATTCTTGCAAGAGATACCTTCGGTGGTGGTTGACGTCTCTTCATGTCACAATCGGAAGACCCTTTGTTCTCCCCCCCAGTAGCCACTGTGACCACGGATGCTTCCCTGATAGGGTGGGGAGGGGCATTTTCAGGGAAAGACTGCCCAAGGCACATCGACGGATCAAGAGTCACATCTGCATATCAATGTTCTGGAGTTGAGAGCAGTACTTACTTTCAATACTCTCTTCCTCTAGGAACTATTGCAGTTCAGACAGACCTGTTAGTAGTCTGGTACTTGAGCAAGCAAGGTAGAACCAAGTCTTACCCACTTTGTCGAGAAGCCCTTAGGGTCTGGCAATGGGCTGTGTCATCCCAGCATTTTCTGTTAGCAACACACATCCCAGGGAAATCCAACGTGATAGCTGTCAAAGGAAAAAACTTCAAAGACCAATACACGTAAGGTACAGTTAAGGTACATTTATTTACTTGCCGCAAGGAGACAAAAACATGCAAATAGAAGGATTTGTCTAACTACTAACAGGAAGTACGTTTATTCTTATACTGTTTTACAAGACATGGCCTTCTATGGCTGACGTAATCAAACACAACTTTCAGTACTGTTCTACAGCAGATGTTACTCAGATTTTCTGCTGACATGACTAGATTTGTGAGAAACCTTTGAGAAAAACAACCTAGCCTTGGTGGGCTCTAATTCGTTTGCAAGCTTCCATTGTACAGTGTTACATTTCAAGGTACTCTTCTAATTCAGATACAAGCAAATGCTGAGTGCAGTTCATATTTTCAAACAGGCTTCGTCCTAATTATCTATAGCTTCTACAGCTGTGTATTTTCTCACAGCACAAACGGAACTTCTTGTCTAAGCTTCATACAAGTAGTATTGTTCTATTCATTATTTTCCTAACATAAGCAGGAATCATCTGCTTCTCAGTAAATTTCCAAGGCACAAGCAAGATTTTAGCTAACAATACAAGGTCAGAAAGCATCTGCAGTTTGTACAGATTTATGCAGTATGAAATAGAATAAATGTGTTAACCCTTTTCAAGCACTAAATGCACTAAGCATGTTACTAATACACACATTAATACATATTTTTCTGACATTTCCCCCCTTTTAATACTTTTATTCTACTTTCAAAATAAGCATACATAGTTTGTTTTCTTCTAACATCTTCCACTCAGGATTTGCAGTTAAGAGAGTCATTCAGTTTAAACTTATGAAAGCATTTTCAATCTTTTAACAGTTCTTCAAACTCAGCACTTTGATATAAGGTTTCAGAAACTGACATGTCTTTAAGGTCTTTAATCAGTCTTTTCATGCAGGGGATGCCACAACAAACACATACTCCCAGTAGGAGCATTCCTACACAAATGGCAATCAGGATGTTCATTAGGATGGTACCCCACCCCCCAAACCATTTCTGTAAAAAGTCTATCAGTGGGTTTCTGCCTTGTTTGGTCATGGCTGACACTTGCTGAATTACCTCAAGATGATTGTCTATCTCGTGTTTATGGTCAGGAATATACGAACAGCATTCTTCTTGGATTAAAGCACAAGTACCACCTCTCACAGCTAGGGTGAAGTCGAGAGCCATGCGGTTTTGAAGCACTACAGTTCTCATAGCATTCAGTTCATCAGTCACCAATTCAAGAGCGGAAAAATTTGCATTACTCATTACTTCAAGAAGTTTTGACAGTTTTCTCAGCTCCCCGATTGATTTCATTGCTCCATATGCCGGTAATATGCCTGCCCACGATATAACGCTATCACTCAAGTCCATATGTGTCAGTCCTTTGCCTATGGAATGATGGTCTTTCCAACGCGCATCGATTTGTCCCACTGGATTTACAGGTTTCTTGACGACCTCTCGGACATTTCAAATTTTTCCTCGAGGCAAAACTGCAGTGTGTCATATGGCCGGAACCAGGTAACCCAAAAAACAACTGCCGGACCAATTCTCAGGTAACCATTTGTATGCCTTTCTACCACACACAAAGTAACAATCATCTACTTTAGTAGTAACTTTGCTATGAATATACACTCGCCCTGCATGAAACATGTTTCTATCTGTTATAGACAGTTGTTTATAAAGAACAGAATTATGTTTTACTTCATCAAGTGTTTTATGCATCAATCCAAGAAATGAATCATAGTTTGTATTACAATAAAGATCTACTTTACCTTTATTGTAACATTTATAAGGAACAGTCACATTGCAATTGCTCCAACCCACCTGAACAGTATCATTTTTATAAAAACACACCGTTCCCTTTTGTGGAACAGACAAGTGCAATGCTATTTTATCTTGTGATGTAATAGTTGAGGTATCATAAATCAAGTTCTCCCAGGTCTCATTGACCCATAGGGGGACTGTAGTCATTAATAACCCCCCCCCCCGTATGCTGTCGGCAAAGCTGTGCAAATCCAGCAATTCGAAACATTGAAAGTCTCAGCATACACATATTTAATTGCCTGGTAAGTGTTAAAGTTTGGATGCCAGTCAATGAGTAATGCTTCACGTTTATTCAGTTCAGTCTGTGTGGCTGGGAAAAGGATAGGCCACAACAAAAAGATCATTGTCACTAGTACAGTTAACAGGATGATTATGCAATACTTCTGAGGAAAGGGCTGTTCTGCATTCCTGTTTCTTCTGGACTCTATCATTTTTACTCTTGGCATGTGACAAGGTTTTTGTCAAGTTTAAAGTTCTTTACTAATTTACAGTGCATCAGGTGGATCCAGGAGGCGCGCTCCTCTGTCTTGACTGCAGTGGGTGTTGACAGCACTTGATATGGACCTTCCCACTTCGGTGATGCCCAATTCTTTCTCTTTACTGTCTTCACCCAAACCCAAGTTCCGGGGGACACTGCCACTTCTGACGGTCTGGTTCGTTCTTTATCTGAAACAGAATTTGACTGCAACAAATGTTTAGAATTTAACAAATTTCGCATGTACTCAGCTAGTATACTGTCAGCTTCCTGGTCTGTGGGCATGAGAGATTTCCACTGAGGTATATAAGCCCTTCCAAATAACTTTTCAAAAGGAGTCAATCCTTTTGCATTCAGAATAGTTCTCATGCTCAACATTGCCAGGGGCGGACAGTACACCCAATTTCTCTGCATTTCTACTATTAACTTCCTTAGCTTATTCTTTAAAATCCCAGTATGCCTCTCTACTAGCCCTGCAGATTGTGGGGGATATGCACAATGATTTTTTAAAGAAGTACCAAAGTGTCTACTTAATTGTTGTATGGTCTGGTTTACAAAGTGTGTGCCGTTGTCACTGTAGATCCTTTCCGGAATGCCGAATCTAGGGATGATTTCTTTAACAAGGACTTTGGCCACGGTTGCTGCGTCTGGATTTTTAGTCGGGAAGGCTTCCACCCATCTGGAAAACATATCTACAATGACAAGACAATACTTCTTATTTTCACATTTATTCAACTCTATGAAATCCATACAGATAGTATGAAATGGATATGGTGGTGTAGGGAAACTCCCTTGCTTGGGCTTTAACACCCCTTGTGCATGATGTTTATTACAAACATGGCACATCGAACAAAATTTTTTAGTATAGTTTAAGAATCCATACGTTGTGAACACTTGGTTCACCAGCTGTACCATCCCCCCTGTTGAGACACGGCACTGCCCATGGCACAACAAGGCTAAATATCTAAACAAATTAGACGGCAATATCGGTTTTCCTTCTTTAGAGATGTACAGCCCCTTTTCGAGAATTGCTCCTCGTTTTACCCATCTTTGTTTTTCAACTTGCGTAGTAAGTGTCTGCATTGTCTAACATTTCTAAGTCTAAAATCTCAGAGGGTTGTAATTCCTCATTCAAAAGAAATACTTCTGAAGCTGCCTGCTTTGCAGCTGTATCAGCTCTCACATTAAATTTTGAAATCTTGTCCTGTTGCTTGGTATGAGCTGTGCATTTACAAATAACTAGTTTCTGAGGTAACTGAATAGATTCTAAAAGATCTAAAATAAACTGTGCATGATTGATTGGTTTGCCAATAGATGTTATCACTCCTCGATTTTTCCACTGTTGTGCAAAAACATGCACAGTAGAAAAAGCATACTGGCTGTCAGTAAAAATGTTCACACATTTACCCTTTGCTAAGGTACATGCCCGTGTCAAGGCAATCAATTCTGCTGCCTGTGCAGATAAATTGTGTGGTAAAGATTTCACTTCTATAATCTCAATATCAGAAACTACTGCATATCCTACTAGGTTCTGTCCTGCAGGACCCCTTTTGCATGAAACATCCATGTAGTATGTCACCTTGGCATCATCCAAGGGAACATCCGTAAGGTCTTTTCTAGGCAGTGTCTTTTGCTCGATCACCTGCAGGCAGCTGTGTGGTGTGCCATCTGCAGGGGTTGGGAGCAAGGTAGAAGGGTTCAAAGTCGTACATCATTCAATTGTCATATGAGGTTGGCTCAACAATATAGTCATACAGGAAAGATGCCTAGCAGGGGAAAGATATGCTACCTTCTCTTGCAGTAAAATAACCGTGTCTGCATGAGGCACTCTCAATGTGAGAGTGTGGAACAAAACTACTGAGGCTGAAGCCTGTACTGCCAATGCAGCTGCAACTACTGCTTGTACACAGTGAAATAAAGACTGTGCCACTGGGTCCAGTTTTGATGAATAATAAGCAATAGGGCGTTGCTTGTCCCCATACTGCTGTGTTAACACTGATGTCATATAACCTTGCTTACAATCAACAGTTTGGAAAAAATGTTTATGATAGTTTGGTAATCCCAAAACTAATGAGGATGCTATTAACCGTTTCAGTTTGCAGAAAGCAGATTCTGCTTCTGGTGTCCATTGTAATAAATCCTGTGCTGCCATAGGCTTTTTATAAATCAGGTTAGTCAGTGGTGCAGATTCCAAGGCATAGTTTGGAATCCAACTCCGACAAAAATTAGTTGTACCGAGGAAGGACATCATTTCCTTCTTGGTAGTGGGTTTTGGTGCTTGCAAAATCGCTACTTTCATCTAATGTCCTACCTCCCTTGGATATTATATATCCTAGGTATTTAACTTGTTTTTTCCAAAGCTGCAGTTTATTTTTGTTTATTTTATGTCCTTCAGTGGCTAAAAATTGTAAAAGCGCTATGGTGTCTTCATTACAATCTTGCTGGGTGGGGGACACCAGCAGGATATCATCAACATAAAGCAAAATCTGGCTACCTCTTGGTGGGGTAAATCCCGCCAAGTTGCTTGCCATTTCTTGTGAAAATATTGTTGGACTTTCACAATATCCCTGTGGTAGTCGCATATATGTATACCTTTTCCCCTGAAATGTGAATGCGAACCAATACTGGCTGCCAGGGTGTATCGGTATCGAGAAGAACGCATTGCTAATATCTACCACAGAAAATATTTCTGTTGAGGTTTTAAATCATTCAACAGGGTGTGTGGGTCTGGCACCATAGGTGCCCTTGGTATTACTGCGTCATTTACAGCTTGTAAATCTTGGACCATACGCTACTCTCTATTTGCTTTCTTAACAGGAAATAAGGGTGTGTTACATGGTGAATCAGGAGATTCCACCAGCACCCCTTCCTTAAGTAAAGCTGCTATAATAGGTTTGATTCCTACCTCTGCATCTTTTCTTAAGGGATACTGTCTTTTTTGTGGTCTAAATGCTGATTTTGGCGTAATAGTAACTGGTCCCGCTATACGAATAAGTCCTACATCTGATTTTCCTGTTGACCAGAGTTTCTGGTATATTCTGCAAGGCATTCTCTTCCTCCTTCAATAGGAGTGCTAATCAGCTGTCCTTGCTAGACTGCAAGTGTACAGCTGGGTGGGTCTGAGTTATCTAATTCAGCTTCTGCATTTGTATTCCCTGTTCTGACAGTTCTAACTCTCTTTTTCCCATCTTGTGACTTTTTCTCCTAAGTCTACCCATTTTACATTCTTGCCCTTAGTTAAGCTAACATGTGGTAATCAACTGGATTTATAGAGTACAAAGAACTCCTGGGGCAATGAACAGCTGGCTGCACTGTTCCCTTCTGTGTCCCAGTACAGATTACGTAATATCAATCTGTTTGCACGATTTCTAAACAATTCTTGCTCATATTCCTCATCAGGTCCTGGTGTATTACAATAATACAGAGTACAGTGCAACAAATGTTGTTTATCAATGTCAAGGGAGGGGAACTTGCTGATGGCTACATTCATCAATTCTTTGGTCACTGCCCCTGGGCCAGTCGTAACCAAGTCCTGGCTGTACCAATAAAACATTTTACCCTCCGTTTGCACTGCAAAGGTATCAATTTGTTGTTGTGCTTCCATACCCTGCATAGTCGGAACTACTGCTATACCAAAATAGCTGCATAAGGTCTCTGCCCAAGAGGTTTACTGGGCATTTTGCAGAAACAATAATTTTGCTTTTCTGGGTCAATCCTGAAACAGGATCAGTTATCACAATATTATGGGAGAGGGGCTCCCGATACAGCTGTCCATTAGCTTTTTTCACTAATATGTAATCAGGTGACTCTGAGTTCTCTGGCAGTTTGGAGGGATGTATCAGGGTCCATGATGCCCCTGAGTCACACAAGAATCTGACTTCCCTCCCTTCTACCAGGAGTGTAACTTCTGGTTTAGTGTCTGCTAAATAGAGCTCTAAGCTCAATAAAGCCAAATCTAATATTTCATTTTCTTCACTATCTGTGACTTCCTGCACTTCCTCTATTTCTTCTGTCACATTCTCTACCCCCTCTATCACATTCTCATTCGTCCCTTCTCTGCTATCCCCTTCTAGTGATTCCTGACTATCATATAGTCAGTCCTCACCCTCCTTATCTTCCGTGGTTGCTTTCTTGTTTTTCTTGTAATCCCTTGCCAAGTGTCCCTTCTTACCGCATTTAAAACATTCACCCCTTTTCTTTCACCCTTCAGAGTCCTCTGATCGCTGATGAGATTGTTTGTTTCCCTGGGAATTTCTCTTGCCCTTTTTCCCAGACTGTACTACATATACTTCTGCTCCATCTTCTACAGAAAATACTTGGGCTTTCTTTTTCTTTTTGCTATTAAAATGCCTTTCAGCATGCCTAGCATATTCAAGTAATGACTGTAACCTGCTTGTACGATGATCTACCATGTGCTTTGTAATAAAGCTGCTTATAGGGGCAATACTGCCTTTTAAAAATGCATTCTTTAACTGCTGCTCATATGAGGAATCATGTGTCTGATCTTCAGGAACCTGCATTCCACAATGGTTATTAAAACATTCTAATAGTCTGGCATAATATCGGTCAATAGCTTCACCTTCCTGTTGGATGCATTGATTAATGCAAGTCCATCTGCCCTAGGCTTCCATTTCTCAGAGATGCAGTCTGTAAGACCTTTCACTCTGTTGTCTAATTCTGCGCTGCTATGTGGGAGGGGCCTGAGCGCAGCATCACAGGGATTCCAGTCACCACTAATCATGTGCCAATCTGGTCCCACAATTTGACTACTTTTTCTACCTCTTCTCCATTTAAATTATAACTTAGCCTCATTCCTTGCAAATCTTCTAAGAACTTTCTAAAGTTAACTTTTGGATGTGGAATTCCCTCAGTAGCTTTCCGGATGTCTTCCGGAGTCCAGGGTCTATACACTAGAATAGTTGGGTCCTGATTTCTTGTCCTGCCTGAGGATTAGGCACTTCTATAAGTGGGCATATTTCTTCTTCACTCATAAATCGTGAATTTCTACCCATTTGATATAATTCAATGTCCCCTTTTGAGTTTCCTGCCCGTGTTCGAGACCTGGTCTCGACGGGATCTCTAATAAATGGTTTCACTTTTGTAGTGTGTCTACTTACAGTGACAGCAGGATATCGCAGAGGTGGACTAACTTGTTCACTTGCCTCATATTCTGGTAAGGGAGGTGCAGGGGCTGACGCTATTACTAAGTTATTGTCCTCCTTATCTAAAAACATTGCTTTTGAATTATTACTCTTTTGTTCCCTTCGGTTAACTTCCTCAATCCACCTGTGTGCCTGAGGAATTCTTAATTGATGTTGCTTTTTTACTCGACCTCTAGAATCGGTTTTGAGCTGTTTGACAAGTTTGACAAGTGAGGATTTTTCTAATTTACCATCAAATTCATACTTACTAACCCATTTTGAGTAGTATTTAATGTTATCAGCATGCTGTGACTGCATGTATTTAGCATCTTCAGTTAACGGTGGATTTTGGGATCTTTTTGTACAATTATTACCCATTTTGTTCTACCCTATTACATAACTCCTTATTTTTAATGTGGTACCACGGATTTTGTTATAGTCTCTTCAGAATGACTGCCTACCTGCTCTGTTTCCCTGATCTATGACAAGACAGTAATCTTTTTGTCCCTGACTTGTATAAACAAAGTCTTAACAAAATAAATACAAATCTAGTCCCTGATCTAAAACAGAAAAAAGTAGATTTGCCTTACCTTAGCCTTTGTGATTGATCACCTGGTTCAAGTAAACCCGTCCTTCAGTCGCAGATCAGAAAGTGGCTGGCCTCTTTTGTATGACAATTCAGTCGGAGGGCTTTTCAACTAAGAAGAACCAATGTGGTTTCTTCCCCGTATGGTTTCAAGCCACCTGGCCTGTCTGATCCGAGGTGAAGTGAGGGTTTCCAGTCCAAAAGACCAATCTGTCAATGGAAAAAACTTCAAAGACCAATACACGTAAGGTTCAGTTAAGGTATATTTATTTACTTGCCGCAAGGAGACAAAAACATGCAAATACAAGGATTTGTCTAACTACTAACAGGAAGTACGTTTATTCTTATATTGTTTTACAAGACATGGCCTTCTATGGCTGACGTAATCAAACACAACTTTCAGTATTGTTCTACAGCAGATGTTACTCAGATTTTCTGCTGACATGACTAGAATTGTGAGAAACTTTTGAGGAAAAACAACCTGACCTTGGTGGGCTCTAATTCATTTACAAGCTTCCATTGCACAGTGTTGCATTTCAAGGTACTCTTCTAATTCAGATACAAGCAAATGCTGATTGCAGTTCATATTTTCAAACAGGCTTTGTCCTAATTATCTGTAGCTTCTACAGCTGTGTATTTTCTCACAGCACAAACGGAACTTCTTGTCTAAGCTTCATACAAGTAGTATTGTTCTATTCATTATTTTCCTAACATAAGCAGGAATCATCTGCTTCTCAGTAAATTTCCAAGGCACAAGCAAGATTTTAGCTAACAATACAAGGTCAGAAAGCATCTGCAGTTTGTACAGATTTATGCAGTATGAAATAGAATAAATGTGTTAACCCTTTTCAAGCTCTAAATGCACTAAGCATATTACTAATACACACATTAATACATATTTTTCTGACAATAGCGGACAAGCTAAGCAGGGCGATATTGCTCCATCATGAGTGGTCTCTCAAACAACAGGTTGTGGAGTTGATTTTCTGCAAATGGGGCCAGCCTTGCTGTGACCTCTTTGCCAGCCACATCAATTCAAAGTGCAGAAGATACTTTGCCCTAATACCACCTCCGGGACATCCCCCAAGAGATGCACTCTTACACGATTCGCCCCGGGTCTCCTTTATGCATTCCCACCCTTCTCATTGATACCCAGATTTTTACAGAAAGCAAAATCACTGGGAAGGACTGTTATCCTCATAGCCCCCTACTGGCCTTGACAGATTTGGTTCCTGTTTCTTCACCATCACCTGTTGGAAGATCCATGGATCCTGGACCCAGTTCTGGACCTTCTGACACATCAGTCAGGGGACCTCCATCCTTCCCTGCAGTCCCTGAAACTGACTGCTTGGCTAATCCACTTCCCGTAATTGCCAGACTTCATTCAATTTCAGAAGATACAAGACAAATTCTCTTGTGTTCTCACAAGCCATCCACCAGGAAATTATACTGCAGTAAGTGGAAAAGTTTCTCAATTTGGGCCAACACATAGGAAATTTACCCTTTCTGAGCTCTGTTATCGTCCATTTTAGAATTTTTTACAAAGATTTTTAAGGAAGGGGCAGCAGCTGCTACAGTTCAAGTCCAGTTAGCTGCCATCTCAACTTGGATTTGGTGGCTCGAATGTTATGGGCCATAAGTTATCTAAAACTTTTCTTAAAGGTGATCTTCACATGAGAACTCCTGTCAAAATTCCTTATTCTCCCTGGAATTTGAACTTTATGCTGTCTCAAATTATTCTCCCCCCTTTTGAGCCAGCATCTTCTTGTGATCTCAAATATTTATCCTGGAAATCTATTTTTCTAGTGGCCATTACTTCTGCCCGCAGAGAGTCAGAACTGCAAGCATTATCTGTCAGACCACTTTACATGATTTTCCATGCTGATAGAATATCTCTCAGAACAAACCCCAGATGTTTGCCTAAAGGCTGTTCTGAATCCAATATCAATCAGGTTATTGAGCTGCCAGTCTTTTTTTCCCCAACACTCTAACAAATTGGAACACATGCTGCACAAACTTGATGTACACAGACAGCTCAGATTTTATCTTGACAGAACTAAGGATATTAGAAAATCAGATCCACTTTTTGTATCCTTCTCAGAAGCCAGAAAAGGTAATCCAGTGGCTAAAACAACTTTATCTAAATGGTTATCAGATTGTATATCCTTTGTTTATGCGAATGTGAGCATGCCATTGACACACAAACCTAAGGCTCATTCTACCAGAGCTGTTTCTACATCTTCTGCTTTTCAAGCTAAATTGCCCCTTGACAATATTTGTGCTGCAGCCATGTGGTCTAAGCCTCATACCTTTATCACACATTACAAAGTAGATAAGGCTTCCAGGGACAACTCTTCTTTTGGTTCCATGGTACTGAAAAACATACTTCCATGAGCCACCCAAGATTGAGGGTGCTAGGGATGCTACCCATCAGTGAGAATAAACGGTGAGATTTAACAACTTCACATAAAGAAGTTATGTACTTACCATAACGTTCCATGCAAGTTGTTTATCTCACCTTTATTCTCACGTCCCTCCCTCCTTCCCCCTCCTGGCTGACAGTTGACTTAGAGGCTAGTACCATCCTGGTTATTCAATACTACTTCTTCCCTTTCAGGAATTGCTTCCTTGTAAAAATAAATAAAAGGGTATATATACTCGCAGCAAACAAGATCTGAGGTAATTCCAGCAATGCATTGTGGGATAAGGGGTGTGGTCTCGAGCTACTGGCAAACCTTGAGCTTTGCTATCAGCTGTGTCCCATTAGTGAGAATAAAGGCGAGATAAACAACTCACATGGAACGTTATGGTAAGTACATAACTTCTTTTTATCTGCACATCCCAATAAGGGAATCTTGCAGGAAATACCTACACTTCAGGGCAGGCTCCATGCATCAGTTTTGTACACTTCCCTTTGGCTTATCTACTGCACCCAGGGTATTCACAAAGTGCCTAACTCCAGCCATTGCATTTTGCAGGCAGATAAATATTCAGATTTACCCATATTTGGACAATTGGGTAAGCAGCAGCAAGTTCCCCTCCCTTGAAATTGACAGTTGCCTGATTCAGGCAGAGAGTCAGGACTTGCTATTGCAGCACCTGGCATTTGTAAAGAGACTTCTAACTTCACTGGGGTACACCATCGAGAAGAAATCACACCTATTACCCTGCCAACAGATTGTATTCCTGGGAGCAAGCTTGAACACAACTTCCCAGATGGCATTCCTCACTCCAGAGAAACAAGTTTATTTGACAACCTACTGGCCACAAAAACCCAGCTATCTGCAAGGAAAATCCTGCAAGCCCTGGGGTTCATGGCCTCCTGCATTCTGTTAATTCCATATGCAAGACTGCATATGAGGAAACTTCAATGGTATCTAAAAAGTCTATGGGGTCAGGACCTACTGTCCAAACCCTAACAGCAGACGCATCAGATTATGCATGGGGGGCTCACATGGCAGGGCAAATGGAACCCAATACAGATGCACCTGCATATCAATCAAAAAGAAATGTTAGCGGTACAGAATGTTCTGACAGCCTTCAAAGACCTTATTCTTCCAGGACAGCTATTCATAAAGACAGACATCACAGTTATGTGGTACATAAACAAGCAGGGGGGGAACCCATTTGTAGCCACTCTGCAGACTAACTATGGCTCTGTGGAACACAGCCTTGAGCAACCAAGTGAACCTACAAGTTCAATTCCTGCTAGGCAAACTAAATTCACTGGCAGACAACAAGCAGAAATCTCATGGACCCACATGAATGGAAACTGGAACCCAAAATATTCAAGCTCTTGAGGAACAAATGGGGGACTCCAGAGGTAGACCTGTTTGCCTCCCCTCAGAACTATCAGTTGAACAAATACTGCACCAGAACTCCCCACAGTCAAGCTTGGAAAGTAGATGCCCTGTCATTTACCTGGGAAGGCCTCTCAATTTATGCCTTCCCCCCTCTGCCTCTCCTATCGAAGGTCCTACTAAAGATCAAACAGGACAAGCCAAGAACAGTACTTATTGCACCGTACTGGCCACACCAACACTGGTAACCCCTTTTGCGCAGTCTGACAGTGCTGCAACCATGGCACCTGCCTCAGACCCCTTCCCTGCTGTCCCAGCAGGCTGGCCAGATTCTGCACCCTCAGCTTCAAACCCTGAACCTTGCAGCCTGGCTAATCCCCTGAACTCACCTCTAGCAACGCTCAGTAAGCAGGTGCTGGATGTCATTCTTGAGGCAAGGAGACCTAGTACTAGAAAATCTTATTCAGAAAAGTGGAAAATATACTTTTCCTGGAGCCAGTCTCAGGGGATAGGCACAACAGTGCCCAATTTACCTCATATTCTAGATTATTTAACAGAAGTGCTCCACAAGGGCTTATCTTTCTCTTCAATTAAGATTCATGCCTCATCCATATCAGCACATTATAATACTGAGCCACCCCTCTTCTCTCATCCACTGCTAAAATAATTCCTTAGAGGGGCCAAAAATTTAAGACACCCCCCCCCCAGGAGAGTCTCCCACTCCAGTCTGGGACCTAACCTTTGTGTTGGAAAAACTTACCCCCCCCCCTTTGAACCAGCTGCTACAGCAGAGTTGAAATTCCTTTCTTGGAAAACAGCTTTACTTCTAGCCATCACTTCTGCAAGAAGAGTGCCTGAACTGCAGGCCCTTATGGCAGTGGAACCCTTCATTATCTTCCACGTGGACAGGGTTTCCCTCAGAACTAATCCATTATTTATGCCCAAGGTTGTATCTAGTGTGGCTCTGAACTAGTCCATTCATTTGCCTACTTTTTTCCCCTAATCCTCAGAATAAAGGGGAAAGGATACTGCATTCCCTGGATGTGCACAGGCAGCTTAGATTATATTTGGACAGGAATAGGCCTCAGAAAATCTGACCAGCTGCTAGTCAGTTTTGCTGCAGGGGCAGAAGGGAAGACCATTTCAAAGCAAACCATTTCCAAATGGATAGCACATTGCATCCATTTCTGCTACAAACACCATGGAAAACCTACCCCACAGGGGATAAAAACACATTCCACCAGAGCTGCATCTACCTTTACTGCATGTATCAGAGGAGTCCCTACCAAGGACATCCTGGAAGCTGCAACCTGGAGCTCTGTACATACTTTCACCATAGGTAGGTACTAGGCTATTTGCCCAAAGGCATTTATAAGCCTAGCTGGAATGTGTTGGCTTTCACCGCCCCCTTAGATTAGTTCCCTGTGCCTCTGTCCAGCAGAGCAACTGAAGTGATCCCTGGGGTGAACTTTCTGTTTCCCATCCACTCATCAAGGTTTCTTTTGAAGAGTGTTAGTGAGGAGCCTTGTCTAATGTAGATTGGAATCTTGTTCCAGAGCATGGAAAGTCTCTGGGTCAGGAATCTATCTCTCCAGCACATCCTATTTATTGTTGTGGTGAGGTTTAGATCCCTAGAGCGTGTGGCTTGAGGGGATATGGTTTTCTTTAGGTGGAGCATGTCCATCACTTCTGGGTTGGACATGGCCTTGTATGTCAGGCAGAGATCACCTCTGAGTAGACAGTATGGAACCAAGTACAGCTGGAGTTTCTTCAGTCGAGCTGCATAGGGCATCTGTTTGAGGCCAGTGATCCTCTTGGTGAGGTACTTCTGTGGTCTTTCCAGCTGTTGCAGGTGTCTTGTAAGGTACATCCCAAATGGGGCATGATGCATCTGATGAGTGATGTGTAGAGGGGTACAATTACCTCTTTTGATCTGGATGCAAACCCTTTTTTGATTAGGTGGGCCACATAGGATTTTCTAACCACTTTGGCATTACCACTTGCCTATTTTTTTGTAAATCCAGAGCTGGATTTGCCACAGCAGTCTTACAGGGCCTGATTGCTAGGTCTAATGCTCTTTAACTACCTCCGCCCTTCCTTAGCTTTGGGAATCAACCCAAATGTGATGACTACAACAGTGAAACATGAAGAACATAGTGCAGATATATATACTTACCATAAATGTAGATTTTAGAGTGTATTCACTGTTGCAGTCCTAGTTACCCTCCCTCCCTCCAGCCCCCTGACTTCTCTTGACTTTTACCTTTCCCATTGGTTTGGTATATATTATATCATGTGTATTTGCTTTTTGCTGGGGGTGTTCCATACCATATAATTGCTTCCTATTGTGGGGGCACCTGACATCTGGGGAAAGAAAAACTGATGTAATGGTGTCAGCTGCATGTTTTATACACCCCTAATGACCTGACAGCATCTGACACAGAAATCCCAAGACTCTGGTATTCAGGCCGGCTGAGGGCTACCTGCAGACAGATAACCCAAATGCGGTGACTGCAACAGTAAATACACTTGAACATCTACATTTATGCTAAGTGTACACAACTGTATTTTGTGGACCAGCTTCTGGTAGCTAGGGGATTTCCCATTCCAGCTCGACCTTCCATTGCTCCTGGCTCAGAATCTTTTACCTCGTCTTCCCCTGCTTATCCCCCTCCAGCATCCACCCTGTTCCCGGTACCAATGTCCGCTTCGATACTTACTGTCTCAGCTCCGACGACGGTGTTTCCCCTGTCGGCACCGACCACCCTTGCTACATTGCTCTGATGGAGCTGATGCTTTCTTGGAGCAGTGCTTGGACCGTCCATACCTTGGTACCTACTCCGGCACCTATTTTCTCACTGGCACTATGTCCATGGTTCCGATGGCTTCCCGTTCTCTCGGAACCCCTCAACTGGAGGTGGGCTTGAGTGGGCCTGCTGTACAGGTGATGGAAAGGGTCCTTCATTCTGAAGGCTCACAGCCAGCACCTAGGACACCAGTATCAGAAACCTTCCCTAGTATGCACCTCTCCCAACCCGCTATGTTGGGTCCCAGGGCACGGGAGTCACAAGAACCCTTGTGAAGGGGAACCCCTTCTCCAGAGTCCTCCTCAGAAGATCCCACTGGAGAGCCACCCTGGAAGAAACTGTGCTAGAGGAAGCACCTTGACTTCCCGGAGGAATCTGTCAAAGAAGACACTGATTGTGATGAGGGGGAAGGGTCCCCACATTTTCCCCAGATGACATTTCATTCGGAGACATTCTTGAAACCCTCAAACAGTGGGGGGAATGGAAGTCCTCTAACCCTTCTTCTGAGGAATTGGTGTTTCTGCAGGCCTTCCGTACCCAGTCATCTACTTCCTGGCTGACCACACCAGCAGATGATCTTGTTAAACTAATTGTGCAGCATGCATGGAAGGCTTTAGACAATGTAGAACCTGTCCCCTGGAGGCCGGATAAAATTTTATATATGCCTGAAGACCAGCCTCACTGGTCCAAGCAGCTGACAATTGATTCTATGGTCGTGGTGGCGGACACCAAGAGGGAATTGGCAGAAGATAGTTCCAGTGTTCATACTCTAAACAGGGAGCCCTGGACCATGGACAGACTAGGGAAGCGGACATATGCTTCAGCGACCTTTGCCATTCGGTCGCTGAATTATCTGGCACACTTTACTCGCCTCCAAAGAGGTCTAATTTCTGAAATGTCTTCCTCTTTGGTGGGGGTACTGACTGATGAGGTGTGTGACACTGTCGCCTCGCAACGAGCTACCCTTGAATCCATCTCAAACTCCTCGATGCGTTTGATATCTCACACCACCAAGGGGGCAGCTCAAGCTGCTGCATTTGTTGTCATGAGACTTAATGCTTGAATCCAGATATGTGACTTCGCAGACCCCTTTAAATCTTCCTTCGTCAATGCACCTGTCGACAAATCTGCACTTTTTGGACCCAAGGTACAAGACACTTTCACGTAGTGAGAAAGATGGAAAGACCTTGTCTGCTGTGGACATATGCTTTTCCAACCCCCAGAGGTCCTACTCCAGGAACCAGAAGGGAGGAAAGGTATGGTTCAAGAAATCCCAAAACAGTGTAAGAGCCTTCTCTGTGTAGAAGATTTTCAGTCCATATATTTCTAGTTAATCACTGTATATTAATCAGATCAGACAATAGTAGTAGAAGTAGCGAACGTAAACTCGTCAAGTCAAAAAGTAATAATAGAAAATATATAATTCTACTGCATTACTAAGTATTCGAAAGTAATCCAAGCAAGGCAGGCAGTCTGTTTCCAGTCGAAAATCCTTTATTAAGTACACAGACAAGCGGTCCAAGTAAAACAAAAATAGAGTAATAATTTCCTCACAAGCTTTCTAAATATATATATACTTTTTCTCAGGCATGGGAGTGGTTTATTGTGCTGTAAAGCAAAGTGTTATTGGTACACAAGTTAAATTCACATCCCTTCCCCCATCAGTCCTGCCCTACCTAGTAGCTGTCATAATAATATATAGCCCTAATGTACTTTAATGGTACTGGTACATCTTATTTAACCAAATTATTAAGTAGATTATTAAGTCTGTGATTTTATACAAGGCAATATACTGCATGGCTGGAAATATATCAACCTTAGTTCATTTTGCGATCAAAAATTATATATAAATATATACATATACATTTTGCATGTAAAAATCAGTTTCTATTTTCATAACCTATTGTTAACAAAGATCGCTTTCGTCCTTCTAGACTTCTTCAGGTCTGTGTACAAGAACCCTAAAAACCTATATAATTGTATAATTAGTTAGTGTTGGTATTACCATCATTTTGAATAAAGTGGAAAAAAGAGAACCAGAAAAAAGTAAAAATAAAAATATATATATATGTATGATGATGGAAACAAAATGTACACTTAAATTTCAAATGATTTAAAATGGTATTTAAAACCAATTTGTAGAAAAAAATAAAATAAAATACAATTAGTCATGTAAACAATGTGGCAATTTTCTAAGTTCCAGTGCACTTTTAATTGAACAGTAGTAGTTTAGTCCAAGCCTTCTAAAAGAGTTCAGCTTTAATTGCCACATGAATTAATGTTTCTCCAGAATATTCGGGATGTCTCCTTCAAGATCACCCATGTCTATGCGATCCAGGATCTGGAACTTAAAACCTGTGTGTCTTTTATGAAGAGAAAGGTGATTGGCTAGTGCATTATTTTTACATCCAAAGCGGATTTCTGACAGATGACATGAAATCCTTCGCTTGAGTTTATTTACAGTCTTGCTCACATAGAATGCATCACATTCATTGCACTGTGCCCTGTAAATTACTTTTTTAGTGTTACAGTCACCCCCTGCACTGGTTTTAATGATCTTCAAGTAAGGGCAATAAAAACTATCACCTTGCTGTATAAATATACAAAATGTACAATTAGTTTCACATCTTTTAGTGCTTTTCTCACATGGTGTAGATTTAAATTCAACAAAACTTCTGATATTCCTGGCCTTCCTATGAACAAATGATGGGGCTTCACCTAAGATGTTAATCAGAAAAGGGTTTCCTGTGACAATGTCCCAGTTTTCTTCAATAATATTTTTGATACTGTGATAATCCAAAGTGTATGTCAGGATGCAGCTGTTTTTGCATTTGTTATTCTCTGTGGGATTACTTAACATTTTTCTACTGGGGAGGTTGAGTGAAGGTGCTTCAGTCCTTTTAAACCACTCCCATGCCTGATAAAAAGTATATATATATATATATTTAGAAAGCTTGTGAGGATATTATTACTCTATTTTTGTTTTACTTGGATCGCTTGCCTGTGTACTTAATAAAGGATTTTCAACTGGAAACAGACTGCCTGCCTTGCTTGGATTACTTTCAAATACTTACTAATGATGTAGAATTATATATTTTCTATTATTACTTTTTGACTTGACGAGTTTACATTCGCTATTTCTGCTACTACTATTGTCTGATCTGATTAATATACAGTGATTAACTAGAAATATATGGACAGAAAATCTTCCACACAGAGAAGTTTCTTACACTGTTTTGTTTTTAGACCCACTACACTTTAGTGGGTTGTTTTGAGACTTCGGGGATACCACGGAGATTACTTGTTTTTTGTTCAAGAAATCCCAAGGATCCTTTTGTGACACTTTTGGTGAACAAGCCTCCCAGGACAGAGGGGGCAACTCATATGGAAGACGCCCCTTTTGGGGTAGAGGGGGTTTGCATAACCAGGGAGTCATAGATTCTTTCTCCGGCAGACCCTACCAGCACTCCTGAGCAGTGGCCCGATTGCTTTCCTTTGGAAGCAGTTGGGGGGGGGGGGGTCATTTTTTTCTGCCTCTACCAGCCTGGCATCTTATTACTACCGATGTTTGGGTGCAGAGAATAATATCCAGAGGCTACCAAATAACATTCGACTTAACTCCCAGACCCATCAAATGAATCCTCGATGTACCACCCAATCAGAGGGAATTAGCAGCCTTAGAAATAGAAAAACTGCTAAGAAAAAGTGTCATCCAACCAGTCCCACCAGAACAGACAGGATCCGGGTTTTACTCAAGGTTCTTTTTAATAGGGGACTGGAGACCAATCCTGGATCTCAATCTACTGAACAAATTTATCAAACCTCAAAAATTCCGGATGGTCACAGTACAGTTCATTCTTCCCTTCCTAGGGAGGGACAATTGGATATGTTCTGTAGACCTAAAGGATGCTTACTACCACATAAAGATGGATCACCACTCCCGGAGGTTTTTCCACTTCTGGCTGGGAGCCAATCACTACGAGTTCAGGGTACTGCCATTCGGTCTCTCGACAGCCCCCCTGAGAGTTCAGCAAATGTATGGCAGTTGTGGTAGCCCATCTTTGACTACAAGGATTCCAGGTGTTTCCTTATCTAGACGACTGGCTCCTTACCGCTCCGACCAGGAATCTCCTAGTCCACAGCCTCTCTTACACTCAAGGTCTCATTCTCCACTTGGGGATTACAATCAACAAAGACAAATCTCAGATGTCCGCAATGAAGATGCTGGAATTTATTGGAGCGGTCTTCGACACAACAACATCTTGTCAAGCTTCTCTCCCCTCACAGGCTTTTGAATATAAGACACAAAATTCAAGACCTTCTTCCTTACACATTTGTACCAGCACGTCTTGTACTGCAACTCTTGGGCTCCATGTCTAGGGTTACCATATTTGGTTGTATGTAAAAGAAGAGGACCTATTAGTGCTGAAGAGCAAAAAAAAAAAAAAAGAAAGAAAAAAAGGTCTTTAATGCATTTCCGAATTAAAAACAAGTAGCTCCGTGTTTGGGGATTTTTGATTGGCCCGTATACGAGCAAATCAAAACCTCGCACAGCAGACCCTCTTCTGTTCAATGCGGAACATCAAGCAGTTCCGCATTGAACAGAGCTCCGCTTTTTGATTGGCTCGTATACCGGTATACTAGTAATTCTGTGATTTGTCCGGACAAATCACAGAATTTTCAAAAAACGCCCGGACAGGAGCCCAAAAAAGAGGACATGTCCGGGGAAACCCAGACGTATGGTAACCTTATCCATGGCAGCTGCCATTACTTTAGTACCACTGGCGAGACTGCATATGAGAATCCTGCAGTGGCTCCTTTCCACACAATGGTTGTTGTTAACCCACCCACTCAACCACATGATACACCTTACAAACCGTTGCAAGGAAGAAATGCTATGGTGAATGGACCCACAAAAGAATCTTTGGTGTCAACCATTCTGTCTTCTCCAGCCCACGGCCACAGTGGCCACAGATGCTTCGGTGTTAGGGTGGGGGGGGCATTTTCAGGGAAAGACTGTCCAAGGCATCTGGACCCCCATCGAGGCCAACTTGCACATAAATGTGCTGGAACTGAGGGCAGTTCTCTTAGCGTTGCAAGCGTTCCATGCATCCCTACCCTCAGGGACCATTGCAATTCAGTCAGACAACATGTCAGTCGTCTGGTATATCAACAAGCAAGGCAGAACCAGATCTTACCCCCTGTGTTGGGAAGTCATGAAGGTTTGGCACTTGCGATACATTCCAATCACTTTCTTATAGCAATGCATATTCCCAGGAGTTTCAACCTTATTGCGGACAATCTGAACAGGAACATCCTGATGCCTTACGAGTTGTCCCTCAACCCTGTAATAGCAGCTCGATTCTTCCAACATTGGGGCAAGCCTTGCTGTGACCTGTTTGCTTCCCCTCTGAACTACAAATGCAGGAGCTATTTTGCCTTGATCCCCCCTCAGGGTGAACCACAGGGGATGCTCTAACACAAGATTGGCCCCCGGGTCTTCTATATGCATTTCCCCTCATTCAGAATTTCTCCAGAAAGCCCAGAGGTTGAAAAACAAAGTGATCCTCATTGCTCCCTACTGGCCATGTCAAGTCTGGTTCCTGTTTCTATGGCCTCATCTGACTCGCAGCCCGTGCATCCTGGATCTTTCCCAGGACCTGTTATCCCATCCTCAGGGATTGATTCATCCAAACCTGCACAATCTCATGCTCACAGCTTGGTTCCTCCACATCCTATGATTGCCAGGGTGCCTGACATCCCATCTCCTGTTCGTGAAATTCTTCTGGCCTCACACAAACCTTCCACTAGAAAGGTTTATTCTAGTAAATGGACTAGGTTCTCTATTTGGGCCAAAGACCAGAACTCAGACCTTTTTCTCTATGCCTATTCAGAAGATTCTACATGCAGGGGCCTCTGCTTCAACAATCACTGTACATTTATCAGCTATCGCCAATTTTCATAATGGTCTTGATAATTCTTCAATTATGTCACACTGCCTATGCAAGACCTTTTTGAAGGGAGTATTACATGTTAAACCTCCGGTCAAGCCTCCCTTAGAACCCTGGGACTTGACTGTGGTGCTTCAATTTCTTACAGGCTCTCCCTTCGAGCCCTTTGATTCGTGTGATTTGAAATTTTTGTCATGGAAAACCATACTTCTAGTAGCACTCACCTCAGGGAGAAGAGCATCTGAGCTGCAGGCCTTGAATGTCAAGAGTCCTTACTTGATCTTCCACACGGATGGGGTGTCCCTTCGTACTGACCCTTCTTTCTTCGTCAAGGTCATTTCTGGCTTTTCCATTAACCAATCTATTGACCTGCTGGTTTTCTTCCCAAGGCATCCTAATAGAGGGGAATACTTTCTGCACACCCTTGATGTGCACTGGCAGCTTCATTGTTACTTGGACAGGACTAAATCTTTCAGGAAAACAGACCAGTTGTTTGTGGCGTTTGCAGGACCCAAACTGGGTAAACCTGTTTCCAAAGTGACTTTATCCTCTTGGCTTAGAAACGTCATTACTTTTATCTACCAACAGAATAAGCTACCCTTACCTTCCAGAATAAAGGCTCATTCTACAAGATCTATGGCTACTTCTGTAGCTTTTCATTCCAGAGCCTCTATGGATGATATATGCGCAGCAGCCACTTGGGCAAGACCTCATACATTCATATTTCATTACAAATTGGATTTGGCCTCCAGGGGACAAACATCTTTTGGTTCTATGGTGCTCAGGAATATCCTTGCTTAGGGCCACCCAAGACTGAAGTAGCTGGGGACTCGGTTCTATCTGTAATGAACAAAGATTTACATCAGATAAAGAAATTATGTCTTACCATAACGTTCCATCTGTGTTGTAGATCTTTGTTCATTCATTCATTACTTCCCCACCCTCCTTCCCCCTGCCTGGATTCCTGGTGGACTGTAGGAACTCCTGGTTAGGGTATTTGCTCAGACAGAGCCTCCTACTATTTTTCCTATTACTACATCTTTTATCTAGGGTGGGCAAACTCAATATGGAGTATCTAGGAGAGAGGCATTGTGGGTAGGTTCTTAGGTGAGAGTTTTTGGCTTGAGCAAGCTTTGAAATGGCCGTATTGATTCTGAGGTCCTATCTGTAATAAATAAACAAAGATCTACAACACAGATGGAGCGTTATGGTAAGGCAACTTTTTTTTCATCCATTCCTCAACCGATGGGTCTTGGATCTGAATTCAGCAACTTCTAACAACATGGCTCCATAGGATCATAGGCGGTTACTAGGCTATTGGCCCTGAGTCCCTTTAAGCCTTGCCAAGAGTTTAACCCATGTTTAGACAAATCAGCACCTGATGCCTCTGTCCAGCAGGGACACAGGTGGAATCCCAGGAATATATTTTCTGTTTCCCATCCAGTTATACAGGTTGCACCTAAGAAGGGGTAAAGAGGTACTCTGCTTGATGTGGAGAGGGAGTCTATTCCATAGATGGGGGAGTCTCTGGGACACACATCTATTCCGCCAACAAGTCTTGTTGTCACAGGCCAGGTTGAGGCCATGTATGTGGGTTACTCGAGTGGAGCTTGACTTGCAGATATGCAGCAGGCCCATCAAGGTGGGGTCCATGATCACCTTGTATGCCAAACAGAGGTCACCTCTGAGAAGTTTGTATGAAACCAAGTAGAGGGATGGGCTTTTAGCCTGTGTATGGTAGATGTTTGAGGCCCTGGATTCTCCTGGTGAGGAACCTCTGTGTTCTCTCTAGCTGCTGCATGTGCTTTGCGAGGTACATGCCAAAAGGAGCATTGTACTCACTAATGGGCCTTATAAGGGAAGAACAGAGCAATGTTATGACCTTGTCCCTAGATGAGATACCCTTACTTATGAGGTGGGCCATGTAGAAGGCTTTCCTTACAATGGAAGCAACATGGTGGTCAAAAGTCAGGTTGCTATCAACCTGGGTGCCCAAATCCCTCACGACTGATTGCATGCTTAGGATGTTATTATTGTGATAATTTTGGGGGGGATGTCACTCTCCCCAAAAGGGATGATTATACTTTTTTTGGTATTCAGCTTGAGGCCATGTTTCTGGCACCAGTCATTTGTGTGAGTGAGACCCTCTTAGAGGATGCCCACATCACTAGGGGGATTGATGACAGCACCCAGCTTGCAGTTATCTGCAAACTTGGTCAGCCATAGCCCACTGGTTTTGGCCTGCACCTCGGAAAAGTACATCCCAAATAACAGTGGCCCCAAGAATGAACCCCAGAGGTACGCTGCTTGTTATGGGTCTACTGCTTGAGGTGGCTTCCCCTATTTTGACTAGGTGTGTTCTGTCAGTGAGCCAGTTTGCTACCTATCTTGTAACATATGGATTGATGCCTAGTGGAGAGAGTTTATCTATTATGCCCGAGTGGGGAATAGTGTCAAAGGCTTTGGCCAGGTCAAGGTAGGTGGTGTGCATTGTCTTCCCCTCATTCATGGCTTTGTTGACTGTCTCAAGGAAGTCTGCTAGATTTATCAGACATGACCTCCCCTTGACAAAGCCAAACTGTGTGGGATTGAGTGTTTGGAGGTTGCCAATGTCCTTGTTAATGAGGTCCATGATCATCCTTTCCATGGACTTGCAGATCAGGCTAGTTAGGCTGATGGGTCTATAATTTCCCAGATCAGTGGACGCCTCACCTTTGTGTAAAGGGATGACAGTGGATGTCCTCCATGCAGCTGGGACAAAGCCAGTAACTCAGGCTTTGGTTGAATAGGGTGCCTAATGGTGCTGCAAGTTCCTGCCTGAGTTCATGCAGGATGCAGCCTGGGATATCATCAGGTCCCATGGAGGCTGTATTTTTGCCTTTGAGAGATCAGTGATGAACTGTTCCCTAGCTATAAGGGGAAGGGGGCAAGTACTGGGGATGTCCTGATTTATTGATGGGGACAGAGGGGTAAAGTTTTCGCTGAATCTGTCAGCCAGCAAGTTTGCTATATCTACAGCATTTGTATATGTGGTGTCCTTGACTACCAGTTCTGGGCATTTCCTTTGAGGATGTTCTTCATGTTTCACTGTTGTAGTCATTACATTTGGGTAATCTGCTGGCAGGTTGCCCTCAGTCAGCCTGATTAACAAAGTCTTGGGTCCTGCGTCGGTTGCTGTCCCTTCTTCCATGTCAGGTCATCAGGGGTATAAAACATGCAGCCGACTCCATGACATCAGTCTTTCTTGGTGTGCAGTGCCTGAAGCAGAAGCAGTTCGCAAGTGCTGGTCGGCCGACTCCTGAAATTTTCATTTTCGAGTTTCAGAACCAAAGTCTTCAACTAAAAAGCTAAGTACCCCGTTGGGGAAACTTTTTCTTGCTCCTTTCTGATGTCAGTAAAAGTTAATTGTATTACTTGTGGGAAGCAAATACCTCATAAGTATTTTCATTTGTACTGTATTCCTTGCCCAGGCCCTGACCACAACGTACCTTGCTGTCAGTTTTGTGCTTTATTTAATCAGCGCACTCTCCGTCATTGGTACATTTTTGTTTTTAAATATTTCAGTTCTCGGTTTAATTATCCAGAAATGACATTGGTTAGCCATCCGACTACCGGAATACCAAAAAAACGCAAAAAAAAAAAAAAAAAAAAAAAAAAAGAGAGAGACAGGCCGTTGATGTCCAAAACTGCCGACGACGCTTCTCCTAAGCCAGTCGCCAGTACTCAGTGAGGTACTTTCTCAGCCCCTGATACCCGCTACTTCTGATTGAGACCCATTCAGAGTCTGGTATGCCGCGAGATGCTTCACCTATGGAACCCGCGGATGTCTCTACCTTGGATGGGTCCAGAGCTGCTGTGCAGGCACTGGCTTCTGAGGGTGTATTCAGGCCTACAGACTTGCATATTAAACAGACTCCGCCTTCAATACTAAGGCCTAAATCTCAATCTATGTCTAAAAAACGACTCCCAGGCAACATGTTCAGGCCCCTATGCCTAAAAAACAAATGATCAAAATGGCTAAAGATTTAATTACTCTAATCAGGGGTAATCAACCACCCCTCTAAGAGGCCTAGGGCTGAACTTGATTATGTCTCTTCTGAACCGGACTCTCTTTCTTCTGACTCTTCTAATGACCTGGATTTGTCCATACCTACTTATGAGGATTCTGATTTACAGGATTCCATTCCCTCTGCTTCTCCCCCTGAGGAATTTTCTTTTGGAGAAACTTTGCATACCTTAAGGGAGCATTTCCACTGGAAAAGTCAGGAATTTTCTTAATCCAAAAAGAGGCTTAGGGATTTCCTCCTTCTTCCTCAGCATAGGCCTTTGGCTCTACCTCCTGTTCTAGACATTGTTGATGATGTGTTTTTGGAATCCAGTATAGCACGATTCCTTGCCTCCGGCCCCTAGTAAACCAGACAGATACTACAGAGTTCCCGAGTCCCTCAAATTTCTTTTAAAAAATCCTGTTGCAGATCCAGAAACCATTTCTCAGGGGCCTAAGGGCATTAAGGCTTTTACTGCTAAAAATCCTACCCCTTCTGATAGAGACTCCAGGGCGCTGGATAGATGGGGTAAAAAGGTTTATACTTCTGCAACCTTGGCAATCAGGGCTTTAAACTGTCAATCCCATATGCTAAAATATCAACAGCATATCATGGGACTGCTTAAACAGAAAATTATGTTGATTTCTGACTGTGGAAAATATTTACAGGATTTATTGCATTCAGCTGAACAAGTTGGAAAACATACTTTACAATGTGGTTTTGATTCTTTAGAGGCCTATTGCAGGGCTGCTGTTACTGGGTCTTTGCTTAGAGGGCATGCTTGTCTTAAGGAACAATCTCTGCCTGATCATGTTAAAGCAAAACTGTTGGATACTCCTTTACATCAGGACAGTCTGTTTGGCAATAAGGCTGAAGAAGTTCTAAAAAAGATGGAAGGTAAAGCTAAATCTATGCAAACTGTGAAAGATTTCTTACAAGTACAACCTCCAAGATTTAGTAGGCACTTGCCTACTAAGAACTGGTCCTTTCCAGATCCTACCAGAGCCACTCAAGCCAAACGCAGACACTCAAAAAGCACCAAGTTTCAGTCCCCAAGAGACTGTCAGAACTAAGCAATGGGGCGCTTCCACTTCCAAATCTGGAAATACCAAGACACCACCTTATGGTAAACAGTCTCAATGACTTTCCTTTAAAATTACTAAGCACTTACCTCTCAGCCACCCCTTTGGGGGAAAACTGGCTCTTCATGCAAAAAACTGGCAACTTATAACCAAGGACAAATGGGTTTTAAATATAGTGTCCCAGGGATACAGATTTCATTTCCACACATTGCCAACTCCAAACAGGTGGCCAGACCTGCCCCCAAATCAGTGGGCAGAGGCTCAGAAACAAGTACTTTCCCCTTCTAAACATGGGGGCTATTCAACTAGTACCAGAAGAGGAAAAGGGACAAGGTTTCTATTCCCGACTTTTCCTGGTACCCAGAAAAGACAAATCATGGCATCCAATTCTGGACCTGTCTACTCTAAATACCTTTCTGGACATTCCAAAATTCAAAATGCTGACTCTTCACCAGTTACTTCCTATGCTAGGCAAGGATGCCTGGTTGGTAACTCTAGATTTAAAAAGAGGCTTACCTGCGTATCCCAATCAGGGCATCTTGCAGAAGATACCTTCGCTTCAAAGCAGGCTACTTACATTATCAGTTCTCTGCACTGCCCTTTGGCTTATCTACTGTGCCCAGGGTATTCACAAAGTGTCTTGCTCCAGTAATTGCATTTTGCAGGCAAAGAAATATTCAAATATATCCATATCTGGACAATTGTCTAATTCAGGCAGAAAACCAGGCCACTCTTCTAAAACATCTGGCGTTTGTAAAAAGGGTTCTAATTTGTCTAGGGTACACCATAAATGAAAAGAAATCACAACTGGTACCCTCTCAAAAAATTACATTCCTGGGGGCAAGCTTTAATACAACTGCCCAGATGGCTTTCCTTATGCCAAAAAAGCAAATTCATTTGGTGACTTACTTCAAACAGGTGGCCACAAAAACCCTGCTGTCTGCAAGACAAATACTGCAAGCCTTGGGGTTCATGGCCTCCTGCATTCTTCTAATTCCATATGCAAGACTGCATATGAGGAAACTTCAGTGGTACTTAAAAAGTCAACATTGTCACAGCCTGGAAATGATGATTCTTATCATACCTTGCCTGTGCCTAGAGTTCCTGTGGTGGGCAGAGGCCTGCCACCAAAACAAGGGACTGCCATTCACACCACCCCCTGCTGCCCAAACCCTAACTACAGATGCATCAGACTATGCATGGGGGGGGGGGCTCATCTGGCAGGGAAGTGCATTCAGGGCAAATGGAGCCCAAATCAAATGCACCTTCATATCAATCAAAAAGAAATGCTAGCTGTACAGAATGCTCTGACAGCCTTCAAGGACTACCTTCATCCAGGACAACTAATGGTGAAGGCGGACAACACCACGTTTATGTGGTACATAAACAAGCAGTGGGGTACACATTCCTACCCCCTCTGCAGACTAGCCATGGTATTGTGGAACACGGCCTTGAGCTACCAAGTACAACTACAAGCTCAATTCCTGTCAGGAAAGCTGAATATTCTGGCAGACGAACTAAGCAGAAATCTCATGAACCCACACAAATGGAAACTGGAACCACAGATTTTCAACATGTTAACACACAAATGGGGGAGCCCAGGCATAGATCTTTTTGCCTCATCCCAGAACTATCAGTTGGACAAATTTTGCACAAGAACTCCTCACAAAAAAGCCTGAAAACCAAAAATGATTTTGATTGCTCCAGACTGGCCACACCAACACTGGTACCCACTCCTGCGCAGTGTCACAAATTTCTCAATGGCACCTGCCTTAGACACCTTCCTTACTGTCTCAGCAGGAGAACCAAATTCTGCACCCTCAGCTCCAAACATTGAATCTTGCAGCTTGGCTAATCATTTAAATCTCCCCTTAGCATCCCTCAGCAAACCGGTGATGGATGTCATTTTGGAGGTGAGAAGACCTAGTACTAGAAAATCTTATGCTGACAAATGGAAAAGGTTCTGTGCCTGGAACGGATCTCAATGGATGAGCACTGCAGCACCCAATTTACCTCAGATTTTGCAATAAACGGAGATGCTTCACAAGGGCCTGTCTTTTTCCTCCATTAAAATCCATGCCTCAGCCATCTCAGCTCATTACAACACAGAACCCCCCCCCCTTCTCTCATCCTCTGCTAAAATAGTATCACAGAGGGGACAAAAACTTGAGACCACCCAGGAGAGCTCCAACCTCTGCCTGGGACCTTAACTTTATATTGGAGAAACTCACTCTACCTCCTTTCAAGCCAGCTGCTACTGCAGACTTAAAATTTATTTCCTGGAAAACAGCCTTCCTTTTAGCAATCACTTCAGCTAGAAGGATATCTGAATTACAGGCCCGTATGGCAGTGGAGCCTTTTATAATCTTTCATGCAGACAGGGTGTCACTCAGGACCAATCCATCCTTCATGCCCAAGTTGGTATCCAGTGTGGCTCTTAATCAGTCCATTCATTTGCCAACTCTCTTTCCCAATCCACAGAACAAGGGGGAGCAGATTCTGCATTCATTGGATGTACACAGACAACTTAGATTCTACTTGGACAGAACTAAATCACAAAGAAAAACTGCTGGTAGCATTTGCTGCAGGGGCAGAGGGGAAGGCTATTTCAAAACAAACTATTTCTAAATGGATAAGCCATTGTATTAATTTCTGCTATAAGCACCATGGAAAACCTCTCCCCCAGGGGATCAGATCTCATTCCACCAGGGATGCATCTACTTCTACAGCCTTTCTCAGAGGTGTTCCTACCAGGATTATTCTAGAAGCTGCTACCTGGAGTTCAGTTCATACTTTCACCAAGCATTATCACTTACCATTTATCTCTAAATACAGAGCTGGCTTTGCCACTGCTGTTTTGCAGGGCCTTATAGCTGGTCTTAATGCTATATAAATCCATCCTCCCAACCATAGCTTTGGGAATCTACCCAGATGTAATGACAGCAACAGTGAAACATGAAGAACATAGTACAGTTGTGTACACTTACCATAAAATTAGAGTGTATTCACTGCTGCAGTACTGGTTACCCTCCGTCCAGCCCCCTGTTTTTCTCTTACTATACCTCTACTTTCTTTTACTATGCTTAAAAGCCTTTTTGGTATATTTGCTTTTGTTTGGAGGTATATTTTTGTGTTTTTAATTACTTACATATTTTGCTCCCCATTTGGGGGGCACCTGACATCTGGGGCAAGAAAAACTGATGTAATGGCGTCGGCTGCATGTTTTATACCCCTGATGACCTGACATCAAGGAAGAAGGGACAGCAACCGACGCAGGACCCAAGACTTTGTTAATCAGGCTGACTGAGGGCAACCTGCCAGCAGATTACCCAAATGTAATGACTGCAACAGTGAATACACTCGAACATCTACATTTATGGTAAGTGTACACAACTGTACTTTGCGGACATATGTGAAGAAGGCCTTATTTTTGCCTCTAATAGATGTGGCCAATTTAGACTTTAAGTTTGGTTTGGAGGCTTTTACTAGTGCTCTTATTTTCTTGTTCAGGCTAAGGAGACATTGCTTCCAGTTGGGCACCTGCTCTTTATTGGTCTTGGACAGCAGTTTTTTTCCTTTTGTTATAGTTTATTTATTGCAGATGTCCACCAGACAGGCTTACTCTTCCTTGCAGAGGATTATTTAGTCCTGTTGGGTATTCCTGATTCCATGCATCTATATATATGCTGTTGTATGGTGCTTTGATGTAGTTTTGGATATTGGTGCCAGTTCCTACAGAGGGGGAGGGGGCTGGGAAGCGGTTTATACCATCCATCAGGAGGCTCTAATCAGTTTTGGAGAAGTTTTTATGTCTGATCCTAGCTGGGGGGGGGGGGGGTTGGGGGGATGGTGACCGCTTTATGGTCAGATCTTACCAGGGAGGATGATACTATAGGGATGCTGCAGTGGCTACTCATGTTGGTTAATACCAAGTCCAAAATATTATCATCTCTTGTGGGGGTATCGACTAAATGTTCAAGGCATTTACATTTAGAAAATTGAACTCCTCCTCTTATCCATAATCCCCCTCAGGTCTCATTTGATGCTTCTTTAGCTCAGGCATTAGTGGATAGGATAAGTGCTTTTTGGGATATTTAATTGCTTTCTAAGCTATTCTATTTTGTTTTTACCTCCCGTTTCTTTTCTAGTCGTTATCTATGTCTAAATTTATATCTATATATAGATACCTATATCGAGAGGTAGATAGAAAGGGGTTAATTTCTTATTGTCTTTCTGTGCTCCTATTACAGGCCTCATGCATTGTTGTTATTCCATTTTTGTACTGGTTCCACCCATTGAAGGTACAACTTAATTACTATTGATTTTTTTCCCCTATCCCATCTACCATTGCTGATATTCTTCTTTTTTCCAGGTTTTTTTTCAGTATGTCTGACAAACCTACTCGCTTCAAAAAAATCCACCTCTTGTGGGCATAAGATTCCGAATTTTGATACCCACCAGGAATGTGTTTTTTGTCTAGGATTGACCTATCTTGAGGTGGCATGTGATATAGGTGTGGGGTTTAACCATCAGGCTCTGGTTGAGCATTGTAACAAGCTGGTGCTTAAAGGTTTGCTGCCTTATACATCTTCTGTTTCTATATCTGGAGCTCCCCCTCCTTCCAAAAAGCCTTTGAGGAAGACTAAGGAGGATTCATCAGCAAAAGATAAATCTAGAAAATGATCCCCTAATCTTTCCATCTAGGGTTTGGCTCCCCCCAAACATTTCTTCAAACTCTCTGGTCTGGCAAGGTCAAAATCCAAATCACTGCTCCATTGCACCTCCACTGTCACTTCAGAGCCAATACCCTCTAGAATCCATTCTCCTTTCTTACAGGAGACCCCTTGAAGGATTTCCAGGCCACCCTGCACCTATCTCTCAGGTCATCTAGGAGCCTAACCAAAGCAGATGTGGGCATGATGTTTATGGCAGGGGACCACCAGATTGGCTTCCTTAGTACTACAAATAACACTAATCAAGAAGAAATCAGCTCCCAGTACTTAAACTAATAAGCACTAACCAGGCATGTCCAAGGGTCAGCTCCCAGTGTTTTCTCCTCTCCGCCTGAAAAATCTGGGCATCTTGGGGCAATGTGTCAATTGCCTCATGTACACCGACAACCCTCTCCTCCTACCACCCAACACTACAACCTGTAAGAGATGCACTTACCTAGCCAAACTGGAAGCCAAGACTGGACTAGACAGTCAGGAGGGGAAGGTTAACACCACACCACAATGCACTCAACACATAATCCATCAAAACCTGCACCACCCAAACCCACACATAGTAACACAAAACACGCACCTACATTTGCAGAGACTCTCAATAAAAATCTGCCCAAACAAGAGACCTTCAAAGCTGGACTGCAAGCAACCACCACCCTCCAACACTACCCAAATGACACATAGCCCACAAAATCAGTGTGCCACTCAACCTCAGCCCATAAGGCAAAACAGCATACCCAGCATACTAGTCATTGACAACTCCATAGTCCAGCACACTGACGTCCCTCTCACCAGGCTAAACAATGAGAAAGTTATTGTCAGCTGCCTGTTGGGTGGTAGGATCCGCCATATACTTCATGCACTCAGGTCACTCCACAACAAGTACAAGTATGACTCTGTCATTGTCCACATTGGAGTGAATGACCTGAGACATACCTCCCAGGACTACATGAAAAGAGACATGCCATCGCCCAGAACAATGCCACAGTACAAGGAAACAAATGATAGACTTCAACAATTGACTAAGCTTCTGGTGTCATTCAAAGGGGATCTAGTATCTGTCTGCCTGGGGCAACATGATTGACAGGCCACAATGCTTTGGCACAGATGACCTGCACCTGTCACTGCTGGGGTTCCGGATACTGGCTAAGGCTCTTGCCACCCCTATAGTGCCTTTTTTAGGCAAAGCTCAAGCAACAAATGCACCAGCATAGTAGACATAAGCAAAATCTAAGGGTAATGCTACTCAATGCTAGAAGTCTAAACCTCAGAATGCACACACTCGAGACGCTCCCTAAGATGGAGAACATCGATATCTGTGCAGTGACAGAGACCTGTTTTAAGGCTTCAGAGAGCACCTCTGCATTACCAGGCTACAATTCTTACCACACCTTTCGGCCACCTAACCGGGACTGATATACTAAAGGAGAAGGCGTGTCCATATTCATAAAGGATATCCACACCTCCAGGCTAGTTGCTCAACATAATGCCTCCAAAATATCCAAGTACAATTAACAGTGGGCAAGACTGCAATTCAGGTTGTAGTGTGTTACAGATGGATCCCCCACCATGTCCCAGGATGCCCACTCCATGTTTCTTGATATACTGGATAATATCAAGGTACAGCCCACTATACCCTAATTTTGGTAAATTTCAACTACCCCTCCATCAACTGGGAAAACTACTCATTTACTAACTCTTCTGCCCAATGTTTTCTGGAATTTATCAATTCCAGTGCCATGGACCAGCTTGTCCATACCCTTGCCAAGGGTAGCAACATCCTGGACCTGGTCATTACCAATATGGGTAAGAGATGTTCCATGCCAGTGGTCATCTCCTCGCTGGTCAGGTCCAACCACAAGCTAATCACCCTAGACTTCCATATCCCACCCCCCTCCCCATTAAGGAAACCACCGTAAAAAACTTCTCCGAAGTTAGAAGTGGCAAACTTCATTACACCCACACAGATGGAAAATAGTGGCACGATTGCTGAATCGTATACAAATGCACAGTATAAACACATACGAGTGCATGGACCATGCCATCCCCAACATAACCAAGAAGTTATTCTCCAGAAAAAGGAAGCCAATCTGGTGGTCCCCTGCCATAAACAAGTGTAAAATCCCATGACTGCAGGAACTCACTGGTCAGCATCAGCAAGAAGCTGAGATCCCTCATAAAATCCTCCAAAGCTAGTTACGAAAAAAAAAATTGCCATGGATTCTAAAGACCACCACAAAGCCTTCTACAGCTATGTGAAGAATCTAACACTCAGATGTGCTCTGAACTATAACACAATGGCACTACATTTACCAAACCAACTGATATTGCCAACATCCTGGCAGACAGGTTCATTGCTAACTTCATCCCCCAAAGGGCCCATCCCTATACCAGATGATTGCAAAGCCCCTGAAAACACGGCCACACAGGCAAAGACCGCACTCTCCAAAGCCAAGAACACAGCATCCATAGGACTGGACAACATTGCAGGCTGCGTTCTGTTTGAACTACAGAATGAAGTGGTACCCCACCTAAGTACCATGTTCAACCATAGCCTCACTTCAGGCTTTGTGCCTATGGAATGGCGCACAATGACAGTTATCCCACTCCACAGAGGGGGTGCCACCACAGACCCCAGAAACTACCGCCCCATTAGCCTGATGAACCTGGTCTGCAAGGCCATGGAACGTATCATCCTAGAACTTATAAAAGACATTGGTAATCTCCAAACTCTGGATCCCACTCAGTTTGGGTTTGTAAAAGGTAGATCATGCCTCCTAAACCTGACTGACTTCTTTGAAGCAGTGACCAGAGCCGTAGACAAGGGTAAGGTGGTGCACACAGCCTATTTTGACCTTGTCAAGACTTTTGACACCATCCCCCACTCTGGCATTATAGATAAACTCACCGGACTAGGCATAAATCCCTATGTCATAAGATGGGTGGCCAACTGACAGAACCCACACGGAGAAAGTAGCAGACTCCAAATCCAACTTCAGACCAGTGACAAGCAGAGTACTACAGGGTTCGGTCCTGGGTCCTCTCCTGTTTGGTATCTACTTCTCTGAAGTCCAGACTAATACAGCTGGTCTCTGGCTAACAAAATTTGCAGACTACTGCAAACTAGGAGCCGTAATCTATTCACCTAAGGATATGGACATTCTACAAAGAGGCCTCACTGAGACTGATGCTTGGTGCCAAAGTCATGGCCTAAAGCTCAATACCAAGAAGTGCATTGTCATCCCCTTTGGGAAAAATACCATACCCATGAACTATCACATAGGCAGTACCTTACTAAACACTGAAAGTGTGATGAGACCTTGGGACACAGGTGGATAGTAGGATCTCCTTAGATAATCACATCGCCACAGTAGTCAGGAAATCATTCTTTGTGGCACACCTCATCCCAAAGGGGTTCTCCTCCAGAAAAAGTGGCATCATCATTCCTCTCTACTCATCCCTTATTAGACCCACCATAGAGTACAATGCCCCATTTGGCATGCACCTCGCAAGACATCTGCAACAGCTGGAACGGCCACAGAAATACCCCGCTAAGAGGATTACCAGCCTCAAACAGATGCCATATGCCGACCACCTCAAAAAGCTCCAGCTCTACTCCATTGCATATCGCCTACTCCAAAGCGACCTCTGCATAACACACAAAGCCATGTCTAACCCAGACCTGATGGACAAGCTACACTTAAAGAAATCCCAATCTATCCGAGCCACATGCTCCAGAGACCTAAACCTTGTCACCACAATAAGCAGAACATGCTGGAGGAATAGATTCCTGTGCCAGAGACTTCCCTTGCTCTGGAATAGGCTGCCCATTCATGTCAAGCAAACCTCCTCATCAGCCCTCTTTAAGAGAAATCTTGACAACTGGATGGGAAATAGAAAATTCACCCTAGGGATCACTGCTGTGGCTCTGCGCGACAGGGGCACAGGAAAACAATTTTCTTGGGTGGTGAAAGCCGGGAACCTTGTTTGGCTAGGTTTGTATAGGCCCTAAGGCTGATAGCCTAGTACTTACCTATGAACCTATGAGGAGGAGGTTTGTCCAGAACCAGATTCATTTGGGAGTTTTACCATCTCTGTCTTCCTTTGGATCTGTGAGCCTGCCACCAGCCCAAACCCAACTGTTGCCCCCTGCTCCGATCCAACCTTTGGTTTCAGAGCCATCATATCCAAAAGTTCCAAGTTTGTCTGTGTTAGATCCAAAGGTCTAGTCTTCCTTGACTCAAACTACACATCTGATGCAGTCAGTTCTGACTCTTCTGGAGCCAGAGGGATCTCAGAGACATAATGTCTATGCCACATCCGGGGAGAGGTGTTTGACTTTGATGTTCTTGGTGCAGTCCCTTCCTCTTGGAGCCTTGGCATTGGACAGCTCGGCTCCAACCTCTGCTTCAAGACTGGATCACGGTGATTTTCTAAGCCTTTCTGGGAAGCTGTCTTTGGCATTTACCAGAGCAGCCCTTGCTTCCCCCATGTCTTCTGCCTTCAAGGTAGTTGAGAGAGCATTTTCCACAATTGTAGACCAGGCATACTTGCACCTGCCACAACTGTCTGCCTTGGTCCTTGAGTCTCTACATCGTGTCCCATTGGGGCAGCCAAATAAGACTTTGCTCACACTTCTGAGTTCTGTCTGGAATATCCCACTGGTGAGCCCACTTGGAAACATACTTGCCAAGAAGAGGCAGTTAGATTCCTGACAGGAATCCTTAATAGAGGACACCGACTTTGATAAAGGGAAAGGCTGACAGGAATCCTTAATAGAGGACACCAACTTTGATAAAGGGAAAGGGACCCTCAGATCACCCTTTGGAGGATGGCTCCTTTGGTGAAATACTCAAACCATTGAGAGAGAAAGGTGGTTTTCTTCTGACCCCTCTTCTCAGGAGGAGTCTGTTTCTTGAGGTTTTCAGAGCCAGCTCAGCTATGTCCTAGTTAGTCCCCCCTGGCACATGAAATGGTGGACCTCATCTGCTACAGGGTTTGGAAGGATCTGGATGTCATGGAGTCAATCCCAAAATGACTCGGTTGCACCCAAGTATAGAGCCCATTGGAGCAGGAGTCCTCCAGTAGATGCTATGGTGGTAACAGCAGCCACCAAAAAAAAAACTTGCTGAACAGAGTTCTACTTTCCATCCCCCAAGTAGAGAGCTCGGGATGTTGGACAGGTTTGGGAAAAATGTTTATGCATCAATAACCTTCAGTCTGTGGTCGCTGAACTGTTTGCAACACTTCGCAAGATTTCAGAGGGACTTGATCAAGAAGTCTTCCAGTACTCTTGGGGTCCATGTCTGTGGAGGACAAGAAGACAGTTTCATCTCAACTGGCCACTCTATAGTCCCTGTCAAATGCCTCTATGTATCAGCCTGATTTCCCATGCCTCAGATAGGGCTTCAAGAGATGTAGGTTTAGAATTGCTGTGAGATGGCACATTGGATGCTCTCTGTGATTTTGCAGAGCCTTTCAAGCCATCATTCATCAATGCTTCATTTGATGAATTTACTTTATTCAGCCCCAAAGTGAAAGAAACCCTATCTAAGAGTGAGCAAGACCAGAAGACATTACCTGCTGCAGGGATATGGTTTTCTACTCCTCAAAGGACCTTTTCCCAAAACCAGAAAGATGGTAGGGAGATATGATGATGTAGGTCACAAGGCTGTTTTGAGGACTCCTATGTGTGTTTCTATATCTCCACTACTGGCTTCTTTCTGCCTCCAAGTCTCTACTTACTCAAGCTAGAGATTACTTTCTCCAACTATGTCTTCAATTGATCATAACAGTGAGGTATTTCAAGTCTAAGCTCTTCCTTGGAGTTTGTTGGTGCAATCTGGATACAGTCTCACAAAATCGCAAGCTTATCACTGACAAGAATAAACACATTACAGGTCAGGCTTCCCACATACTTTCTCTTCCTTCAACCAACTCCTTAGATGTATGACAGCTTTGATAACTAGTGCCCCTAGCAAGGTATTATATGAGGGTACTGCAATGCACACTTGCAATGCAGTGGTCAATAAGACGAATCCCCTATCTACACTGATACAAATTACAGAGATGTGGAGAGAACACAGTGTGGTGATTGTGGTGGATAACAGCAGAAAAAGTTTCTCAGGGCCACCCTTTTATTCTTCTGTCACCCACAGCAACAGTAACTATGGATGCCACTGAATTGGGATGGGGGTATTACTTGGGAAGGATAGCCCAAGGCACTTTTTTGCTCAAACTTTATTTAATTTTCCAACAATAGAGAAAAAATTAATTTACAATTTAAATGACAAATTATGATAAACTATGTAAAAAAATTACAAAGGCCTCAAGAGCAAAAAAGGAGGGAATAGCAAAATAATATAAACATATAAGGAGATTATACAATAGCCAACAATTCTTGCTTCCAATTTGATTAAGTAGATGAAAGTTTATCTGGATTCATTGTCTTAATAAAAGAGAGAGAACTTTCTCCCAAGGATTATTAGTCCATTTTCTGGGAAAAATTCTTAGTTCTTTAGCTTTTATTTCTGTTGATGCTACTTCGTCCAATAAAATCATGGTCTTCGAAGGTTGGAATGGAGGATGATTTCCATCTTCTTGTAATGCATTTTTTTGGCTACTGCCAAAATTGTCCAGAGACAATATTTATTTTTGTTATTCATTGTAATAGATTAATTTACATTCAGAAAAATTAAAGATTTTGATAATGTAAAGGAATCAGTAAAGATAGCTTGAAGGAAATTACCAATATATTTCCAAAATTTCTTAATGAGAGAGCATTCATAAAAAACACGAGACCAATCAGCCTTGCATTTTAGAGAGCATCTCCAACATGTTACTTCCTTAGAAAGATTAAATTTAGCAATTTTACTAGGAGTATAGTAAGCTCTATGCAATAATTAACAGGAAAAAATCTTCCAAACTTGTAAATTAGAGGTTATTTTAATGGAATGTAAAATATTAGTTTTATTCTCGGAGGTTAGGTACACTGTATAATCTTTAGTAATAAAATTCCAAAATTTCTGATTAGGAATAGTTTTATAGTTAATAATGATTTTATAAAGGTTTGAAATTAACTTCCAGTTAAATTCTTCATGTAGTATTTCATGCATATGAAATATAAATTTGGGCGATGATTTAAAGGAAGAATTCTCTATTGTTCTGCAATAGATCTTGAGTAAATGGAAGTAAGCTGTTGAGAGCTAACCAGCCCGATTTTGATTACATTTTGTGCATCCAGGGTAACTAAGTTAATTGTGCAATGATACCAGCATGTAAAAGTTATTTTCCAATTACTAAGAGTACCTGTGCTATTAAAAAGTTTTTTTGTAATTTTAAAGGGGAATAGTAACTGTATCCATAGTTTAATATCAATATTGTTGTTAACAAAACTTTTAAAAGTATTGTAAATATAATTTATATAATTTAGATTTGTGGGTTTAATAATATTATATTGTAAATATAAGTGCATACCAAAGTTTAACTCAGATCATTTAGTTGTAAATTTTTTATTAATTTATTTTCATTTAGGATAATAGTAGCGTGTAGGGATTTCCAAGCTGAAGAAAATTTTGGATCAATCCAATTTAAGATTGTTTTAAGGTTAGAAGCTTTAATATAGGATTCTAAATCTAGAAAATGTATTCCTGCAAGCTCCCAAGGTCTAATATGATTTGATAAAGCTATTCTATTTATTTTGGATGCCATAAAAATTTTAAGAGAATTTTATTTATTTCTCTTAAGATACTTTTAATGGGTAAATATAGGAATTGATAAACAAATGTATTTTTTTGGTAACAGAAACATTTTAATTAATTGTAGCCTATCTTCAAAATTTTAATGTAATTTATTCCATTTCTCTGTAAGAGTTTTTAATATGTTCACAATATTGTTATAGTTTGTATTTAAAGTTAAATCCATATTTTCACATAGTACAATCCCTAAATATGTTAAAGAAGAGACCTGTTTCCCAATTATTTCATTTATAGTCGATTTAGTGTTATCATTGAGTTTTTTTTAGTTAATATGTGGTTAAATTTATAACTGCTAATCTTTAATCCTGAGATACAGTAAAAGTTTTTAACTAGTAAGTCTAATTCTTGTAAGGATTCTTCTGAGTTTATTGAAGCAAATAGCATTATCTTAGAGTCAAATTGATTATATATATATTAATGCCTTTCATTTTGGGATTAGAATGGATTGCTAAAGAAAAAGGTTCTATTGCTAATGCAAATAAAATTGGGGACATTGGGTATCCTTGTTTGGTACCTTTAGTAATTTCAATAGATTCAGACATAAATGGTCCTAATTTTACATAGGCTAAATTATTATTATATTTTTTATAAAAGTAATGAATTGGATAGGGAACGTATATGATTCAATAATTTTAAAAAGAAAATTCCAATTTAATGAGTCAAATGCTTTTTCAGTATTGAGAGTAATTGAAAGTGCTTCTTGATTATCTACATTTAAGATATCTATGGTGGTTAGGATTCTTTGAATGCTGTCTTGAGTATCTGTTATAAATAAAGCCTGTATGATCTTCAGTGATGACATGTGTTAGTGATTTTTAAATCTGTTAACTAAAATAGACATTAAAATTTTATAATCATTATTAATCAGAGAAATTGGCCTATATGAACTACACAGATAAGAATCTTTATTTTCTTGTAGTATAGGGGTAATTAATGAATGCCTCCATGAAGGTAGAATTATACCTTATAAGTATGATTCATTCAGAGCCTTGTGTAAGACTGATATAGCAGAGGATGGTAGACGCTTATATAATTCATTAATAATACTGTCTATGCCTGGTGCTTTATTTTTTTCATTAATTTCCTTTAGGGAAATTTGTTTCTGAATATTAATTACATTTTCTAGTAGTTTTTTTTAATTTGGAAAAGTCCAAGCCATGGTCTGAAATTCTATGTTGAAAAATCTTTATTTTTGTACTGTTTTGAGAAGGGATATTTAAATGCATCTAAAATATCACTTATCAGAAACTTTTTTTTATTATTCCTCCCTTCATGAATCACACTCACAATATTATTTTCAATGGAATGTATTTTACTCTCAATGCTAGGTTGTGCATATATTTTGGAGACACAGGGAATTTAGTTTTAACTTTTCTAGGGCAAAATTAGTTTTGTGAGTTAGGATGTCATTATATTGTTTATTTAAAGATTCAATTTCCTTTTTCTTATTCGAGAAAATTCTTGTATTATCATTGTTAATTAATGCAATTTTTTTGTATGTTAGATAATTCAGACTCCCATTCCTTTATTTTATTATTAAACCATATAATAGATTTGCCATATAAATATGCTTTCAAGGAATCCCAGAGGATTACTACATTTACCTTACTGGTTAGGTTTGTATCTAGGAAATATTTTATTTCTGAGTCTAACCAAGGTTTAAACTTTGGTAATATAGGCTGGAATTCTTTTAGTGAAAGTTTCTTAAAATCCATTTGAAGATTAAAAATGAGTGCATTTTGATCAGATATAGGGCACGGGGTTATTGTAAAGTATGATATTTTTGTTTTTAGATCTTGGGATATAAAAATTTTATCAATTCTAGTCAGAGCCTTATATCTAAGATCACAGTGAGAGAATTCTAGAGAGTTATCATTTTTTGAGATAACTTACAGCTATACGATTTATTTTATCTATCCATTTTTTAAGATTTTTTCCCTATAGAGGTAATACAAAAAGGTCTTTTATTAGGTTTCTGAATCATTAAGTAAACAGTTAAAGTCTCCTCCTAGGATCAGACTACCCTTAGTATTTTTAATAATAAGTTCCAAGTGGGTTTTTTTATTGTTTTTACTCCAATTCCAGGAAACCAGTAAGCATTAACTAATGTCCAAATTTTGTTACTAAATTTTATTATAATTGATAAAAGACCCACCTTATCTTCATAATTATAAATAATTTGAGGAGAGATCATGTTTTTCTTCCACAGTGTTAAGACTCCTCTAGTTTTTTTAGTGCGTGAAGAATTGGATAGTTTCAAGTATTCATTTGGATTCCAAATAAAGATATCATTTGTTTTGAAGTGAGTTTCTTGTAAAAATAAACTTGTGCTTTATTTAATTTCAAGTATTTTAGTAAATTAGATCTTTTCCTTGGGTTATTTAAGCCATTAACATTTAAAGAAAGAAAGGTCAAGTCCTTCTTATTTACTCAATGGTTAAGAATGTTAGAATGATATAGTAGCAAGCATTTGTATTATTTAAATCTTGTGCATCCTTCTTGAAAAGGTTATATTTTGATGACAGATTGCCAAATCCCATTAAAAATATAATTTAAAATTAGACTGAGGCCTGAAAAAGGAAAAGTGATTAAACTTCAGTAAATCCTTTAACTGACATGGAATGAGAACCATTCCTAATCTGACAGAACAAAGGTATCCAGTCAGATTAACCATCATTCCAAAGATTTGAACAAAGTTGCCCAACTTGAGGCTCCAGAATATGTAATCTATGGAAATTCTATAAGTTAATTGGTATGAGATAATATATTGATATAACATATAATTTTTGATTATAGTCAGTGCAATTTAGACTTTGATTGAAAAAAGAACACATGCTCATTACTGTATGAATAAAGAGTCAAATAATAGCTTAACAATGGATTTGTATGAGAAGGTTTGTCAAAAGAGAGATATTCAAATAAACAACTGATTATGTAAACACTTCTATTAGAATAAACAATGTTAGCATCAGTTAGAATAAATCAGTAAAACAGATCAGCACTTAGACAATTTATAGTGACAGTAATAAGTTTGAACATATTGATGAATTGAGTCACTTAAATATATTGCATTCTTAAAGCAAATATTAGTTACATGACTGACCATGAATAGGGAAAACTTTATCAAGGCAACTCTATGCTAGAGGTATTGTAAAGTCAAAACTGTGACTATTTCCAAAACACCTTGTAGTTCACTCCATTTTTATTATAAAAGTAAAATGATGTTAGTATAATCCAGTTGACCAATGGTCTAATAAGCATCTTATTAGTCAATATATGTTAATAGCTGAAAAGAAGTAGTATCAGTATATAAAGAATCATTTAGAGAGAGTAATTAATAATAAACCTCTCTAATTTGAAAAACTTTAGTCATTTCATTTATGAGGATAAATTAGATGCATAGCTAGTTGCAGTTTTTTAGACTTTCAAGATTTTTCTGTTGTACTTTCTAAATCTCACTTGCTTCCTCACTACAGGGAAAGCCTTACTCAGAAAAGCGCACAGTTTATGTCAACTGAATCAATTTATTTTCCTATATGCCTCTTCAGCTTAACGTCAGTATAAAGGTCATTGTGTACTATAAAATAAAGAGTTAGCTACAAATTATGTCAATAAGACCAAACCGGGCTGCAGAATTAACTTAGATCATTTCCCTTACAATGAAGGGCTTTTTAAAATGAAGCTTCCCTGTAGAATAATTTCCCATATCACTCTACTGTTTCTAATAACTAGACAACACTACAATTATGGGCAAGGGAACAGGGTATTAGTATGTACGATTGCAAGTGGTAATGATTAAGGGAAACCAAAACTGTTCAATTAGTGTCTTCTATCTGCTTGGATGTTTAGTTGAGCTTCCGATGACCATGCAGTGATGTCAACATTAATTAACAAATCACCATTTAAGTTTCCAAATATACCAAGTACAGATGTACAATTTTAAGATATCTAACATTGCTTCCAGTTTGTTACAGTTTTAATAATCATTTATTACAAAAGTTATGTATTATCTAATATGCTATTCTCTGCTAGATTAACTGTGCAGGCAAACCAACACAGACCAACATGCAGGTCTCACGAAACATCAAAAAAAAACAAAAAAAAAAAAAAAGAAGAAGCATGCCACACTACTCAGTCTGCATTCAAACAAGTTTCATCCATATGGGATGACGCTTAGTAAATTAAGCAATTGCAGGCATATTTGAAGGGAAGCAAACTGTTTTTTACTCAGAGAAGCATTCTGTATGTGTCAGCCAGTCTGCAAAGCTAACTCAGATAGATTGTCACTCTCTCCACAAAATGCCTTTTAAATTATGTTTCCCTATAAAGTAACTTTCCAATTCACTCTACTGTTCCCCAATAACTGAACAACATTACAATTATGGGCATTAATGTGTATATTTACAAGTGGTGGTGATTGTAGGAAATCAACTGTTCATTGATAGATTCAATGCGCTTGGATGTTCCCAATAACTGAACAATACAACAATTATGGGCAAGGAAACAGGGTATTAGTGTGTGTGATTACAAGTGGTGGTGATATGGGAAACCAAAACTGTTTATTTGAATTATCTATCCTTTCAGATGTATGAAGAGTTTTCAGTAGTCATGCGAGGAGGTAATTGTTAATTAGCATAGCACCACCCAAGTTTCTATGGAGACCAAGTACTATACAAAGGTTTAACTCCGATGCCATCTAGCATTATCTCCAGCCCACCGTAATTTTAAAATAAATCAAATAGGTCATGTATCATCCAAAAAAACTGTTCTCTGTTAAATCAACAAAGCAGGCAAACCAATGTAGACTACATGCCAGTCCCACGAAGCACAAAAAAAAAAAAAAAAAGGAAACTCACTACACCACTCGGTTTGCAGTCAAAGCAAGCCTTACCTGTATTGAGTGAAGCCTAGCCGATTAAACAATTGCGGATGTATTTAAGGGGAAAGAAACTGCTTCTCTTTTCAAAAGTAATGCTCAAGACTATTATTCCATGAAGGGTATCAGTAAACTGTCAGCTTAGAATGCTAAAACGCTAGGCTGACAAAAAAAAAAAAAAAAAAAAAGTTTACAGGGGAAGAGAAGTCTGTACCAAGTTTTTAAGTCACATATTTTAATAAAATTTGTTGAACGGACCTAAGTAAACATATGTTTTGTCAGATATACACAGAACTAAGTTCTGACAGTAAACATTTCAGATTCATAACCAAAATACTTTAACTTTGTTGAAAGAAATTAAAGTCTAGGAGAGCAGATAAGTGTGTGTGCAGAACCTAACTGACTATATATATTAAACATTATTAGCTATTATATCTGATTAAGAGAGAAATAATATTAATTTTAAGTTATATATTTCACTAATAAGATAAATGAGGGAGTATTCACAGACAAATAAAGTAGTGCTACATACTTCTTTAGATGTTCATGGACATTTTATGATTTAATTTGATCTTTGAAAGAACTACAAAGTCCAGCACTCTTAAAACCAGTCTTTAACTTCTTTTTTACATCCATCCAATTATTTTTCTCAGATGATCTTTTAAGAGTTGTTGATGGTGACCAGTCCTTACCTTCTGGGATTTTAATGATGTGATTTTGGATGAAAGAGACAGCTTCTTCAACATTATTGAAAGATCTCATTTCATTCTGATGAAAGGTTTTGATTTTAGCTGGGTAGACAAGTTGTGCTTTGATTTTATTTTGCTTTAACAGTCTTACCAGTGGCCAAGAGTTTTTCCTCATTTCCGAGACTCTTGTGGAGTAATCATCATCAAACCTTATTTGGTTTCCTTTGAATGATGAGACTTTCTCCAAGCTGCTTTGAGTATACATTTGTCTACGAAGGATAGGAGCTTCACGATTATGGATCTTGGGGAAGCATTAGGAGAAGAAGGAATAGGTTTCCCAATGGCTCTATGTGCTCTTTCAATCCCATAGGACAAACATTCTTTTAAGTCTAAAAAATCAGGTAGCTAGGAATTTAGAAAAGAGGTGATATCTTCTCCTGTTTTTTCAGGGAGACCAAAGATTCTATTTGTTCTCCTTTCTCTGTTTTCAACATCATCTACTTTGTTTATCAGCCAGTTTTTTTGTTGCAGAATGAATTCACAGTGGGATTAATCTTCCTTAAGTCTTCCATCTATATCACTCAGTGAAGTTTCAATGTCCAGAATTTTAGATTGTTGTTGCTGAAGGATCTCCTTCAAAACATTAGTTTGTTAACAGTTTTATCTTTAAGTTTTCAAGGTCATCAATAAATCTGTCTATCTTTAAGGATAATTCCTGGAGAGGGGTAGATATAGACTGGATTTCTTTTTTTAGTGAGGAGTCAGAATGTAAGGATTTTGAGTTGCTCATCTCTGTTCAGATAAATAATCATCAGTTTTAACAGGAAATTATTTAAGAAAATGTTCCAAAGCTGAAGATCTAGTAGATTACAGGTTCTAAAACAAGTTGTACAACTTTAAAGAGAAAATAATAGAATTTTAAATAATAATTTTCCTGTTTCTTAGTAACTGATGTGGAGCTCTAGAAAAAAGCTGTTACCAGTTGGCCATCTAGGCTCCGCCCCTCCCTGGTCCAAGACATTTGGTCTCAGTTTGAGGTTAAATCTTCACATCAATGTCTGGAAATGTGAGCAGTCCTATTACCATTACAGGCATTTCAATTACTGGTGCCAAAGCCACAGGTTTAAACTAAATGCAAAAAAATGCATTATCATCCCTTTCAGCAAAGGGGAAGTCCCTGCACATTGCATTATCATCCCTTTCAGCAAAGGGGAAGTCACTGCACATTACAATATTAACAATACTCCCCTTAGCTCAAACCCTGTGGTGAGAGATTTGGGAACAGAGGTTGATAGTAACCTTAACTTTGATCACCATGTGTCCACTGTGGTAAGGAATGTCTTCTGTGTTGCACATCTCATAAGTAAGGGCATCACATCCAGATCCAAGGATGTTATAACTCTCCTGTACTCATCCATCATTAGACCACTAATAGAATACAACACTCTTTTGTATGTACCTTATCAGACACCTGCAGCAGCTGGAGAGACCCAAGAGGTTTCTCACCAAGAAAATTCATGGCCTTCAACACATGATCTACATGGACAGGCTAAAGGCCCTGTCACTGTACTGTGCATCTTATAGGATGCTGAGAGGCAACTTGCGCCTGGCCCACACAGCAGTCTAGGACCCTGCCCTAATGGTAATGCTGCACATCCACAATTCAAACAGGACAATATTCACTTGCTGTAGGGATTTTAACCAGCCTGCAACATTAACAGGACATCCTGGAGAGAAAGATAAATCTCCCACAGATGCAACTCCTCTGGAACAAGCTATTCACATAAAACAGAGATCCTCAATGACCCTATTTAAGTATAACTTAGAATATTGGATGGGAGACCGTAAATTTACATGGTTGGGGGTATTACTTGTGTCAACCTTGGATAAGGGTAGATGTTGCTGATCATAGACTCTCACTGCAAATATAGACCATAGAACTTGGTAAGTAAGGGAACAACATGGCTAGATATATAAAGGCCCTAGGGCCAATAGCCTAGTAACATCCTATGAACCTATCCAGGTACACAATATGTCAGTAGTGTGGTATATTAAAAAGCAGGGAGGAACCAGATCCTACTCCCTTTGTTGAGAGCCTCTGAGGGTTTTGGCAGTGGGCAAGCTCTTCTGGCAGCATATATGCTAGCAGACAAACTGAGTAGGTCCATTTTAGTTGATCACAACTGGTCTCTCAACCCTGTGGTGGCAGAAATGATTTTCCATTAGTGGAGTGAACCATGCTGCAATCTCTTTGCTTCCTCTCTTAACTCCAATTGCAACAGGTACTTTGCTCTGATCCCCCCAGAGAGGGAATCACCAAGAGACTAATTCATGATTGGACCCTGGGCTCCTATACACATTTCCTCCTACTCCTCAAATACCTGCAGAAAATGTCTGACTGGAAGAACAAAGTAATCCTCATTTTCCATTTTGGCCTTGATAAGTATGGTTTCCCTTAGTGTGGCCTCATCCTGTGCGCCCACCTTGGGTGTTGGATCCAACCCAGGATCTCCTCTTTCACCCATCAGGGATGACTCAGACATTCAGACCCTCAAATTGGCGGCATGATTTCTCTACTTCCAATGATGGCTAGACAATACAGGTTTTCCTCCCCAGTTCAGTATCATATCCTCTCAGTAGGATTCTGCTAGGAAGGTGTGTAAGAGCAAATGGAAAAGATTCTGTCTTTGGGCTGTCCAAAGTCAATTAGACCCCCCTTTTTGGTACCTATTCTAGACTTTCTTTGTTCCATTTTCAACAGTGGAACTAGTTATTGTACCATAAAGATCCAACTTGCGACCATCTTAAATATTTATGAAGGAGGTAACCATTCATCCCTGGCATCATGTAGATTATGCAAAGCCTTTCTCAAAGGTACCTTTTTACTCCAACCCCCTATTAAGGATTCTACTCCTCCATGGGATTTAACAATACGTCAAGCCCTGACTCAGCCCCCCTCTGAGCCAGCTGCCAAGGTTGACTTAAAAGATTTGTCCTGGAAAACTATTTGTCGGTTTGCTATCACATTAGCCAGATGGTTATATGTATTTTGGGATGCAGTCTTGTTTTTTTCTCTCTTCTGAAGTAGACCCACCTGCAGCTAGTAAGGCCTTCAGGCCAGGTCATTAGCCAATTGAAAAAATAAATTAATTCTAAAAAGGCTTCTGCACCAAGACCCAGTTCCTGAAAAGCCTAGTAATATAAGGAAAAGATGAAGGATTATGATGTTGAACTGCAAGAGAGGAATGCTGAGGATGCTGGTCTTACCACAGCCACAGGGGTACCAAGGTTGGTCCCTTCCCTATCAACCTCTGCAGTGAAGGATCATTCACCTCATGTTTCTCTGTCTTTGGAGCCAGTCATAATAATTGACACATCCCAGAAACCTACAATAAGCAGTCATTCATTAGAAAGGGATCTACCTTAGTGTCTAGACTCATTTCCCCCTCCTCACTTTGGTTTGTCAGGTCCTCCAGGTGCACCAGTGATGTGAACTGGGATAATATGATGAAAGTCTTTCTGAAGACACACATTGAAATGGAAGCCATCTCATCTCCTTCAGTATCTAGGGTGGATTGGGCTGGACCTTCTCCCCCTTACTTGCTCCATACCAGTCAATTTTTTGGAACCAGTGGCTTTGTAGCCAAGTTATCATAGGCAAGTACTAGGCTATTGGCCCTAGGGCATAATTAAGCCTAGCCAAAAACATTTTTGCTTACGCTTCCCTCCCAAGTGGTTTAGTTTCCTGTGCCCCTGTCTAGCAGGGCCACCGAAGTGATTCCCGGGGTGAATTTCCTGTTTCCCATCCACTCAAGATTCCTCTTGAAGAGCACTAATGAGGATCTCTGCCTCACATTTATGGGGACCTTATTCCAGAGCAAGGGAAGTCTCTGGGACACTAATCTGTCTCTCCAAGTCCTGTTTATTGTTGACGTCAGGTTTAAAATCCCTTGAGGGAGTAGCTCTGGTGGATTGTGTTTTCCTTAGGTGGAGCATTTCTAGCAATGCGGGGTTTGACATAGCACTGTATGTCAGGCAGAGATCACCTCAGAGTAGCGGGTATGCAACAAGTACAGTCAGAGTTTTTTTAGCATCATGGCATAGGGCAACTGTTTGAGGTCCGTTATCCTCTTTGAGGTACTTTTGAGACCTCTCCAGTTGTTGCAAATCTCTTGTTAGGTACATCCTGAATGGGGGTTATATTCAATAACAGGTCTAATGAGTGATGACTAGAGGGGGACAATAACATCCTTATTCCTGGATGCAAACCCTTTTGTGATAAGGTGGGCCATGTAGAAAGATTTTCTAACTACTTACAGTTTACAATTTACATTTACTACAGATGCCTCCTCTTTGGGGTGAAACCTTTTCCAGGGGAAGATGGTTCAAGGGACTTTGAATCAGAGGTAAATCTTCACATAAATGTCTTGAAGATGAGACTAGTTCTTCAACACAGTGGGAATTCCAGGACTGTTTCCATCTCCTTTTATGTGTGATTTACATTCAGACATGTCTGTAGTGTGGTTTTTAAACAAGCAAGAAGGAACTAGATCCTATCCCCATGCTGAGAATTCATGAGGGTTTGGCAGTGGATAATTACTTTGCATCACTTTCTGATAGTATTGCATATTACAGGGAAGATTAGAGATCCTGCAGACAGGCTCAGCAGAACTATTCTGATGCCTCACAAGTGGTCTGTCAATCCAGCAGTAGCTAGCCCAGTTTTCCACTGCTGGGGCAAGCTGTTTTGTGATCTTTTTTCATCCCCTACTGACACAGAGTGCAGCAGCTTCTTTGTCCTAATTCTCTCAGTGGGACAATCACTGAGGAATGCTGTAGTCAGACAGTGGCCTACTGGACTTGTATGCCTTTGTTCATCTACCTGATATGCAGATTAGTCCAGAAAGCAACAGCATACAAAGCTGTGGTGATCCTCACTTCCTCATGCTGACCACAGCAAATGCATTTTTCCTTGCTTAGGCCTCACTTAATGAAGTACCCACTGCTTTTGTATCCTCCAAAAGAAAACAAACAAGAATCACAACTAGTTAAGGTAGAGACCCAGGAACCACACAAACCAAAGTCCAAACCAAAATCCAATTTACTGACAGCAAAAACAGACCAAATGCAATCAAGTGCTTTCATCTTTAGCAAAGACTTCTTCAGAACGGAGGTCAATAAATTGGATTTTTGGTTTGGACTTTGGTTTGTGTGGTTCCTGGACCTCTACCTTCACTGCTTTTGCATCCTCACCCAGATCTTTTGTCACACCTCTCCAGTCAACACCCGAACGTACTCAGCCTGTAATTAACCGCATGTTTCTCCAGTTCCTTTAAGAGGTAAAGACCCTTTGTTTCCCAGCAATGTTATGTGTATCAATTCAGCATCTCAGAAAGATAATACCCAAAGCATGTACAAAAGTAATTTAATACATTTTTTGTAGGAGCAACAAGTTTAGGTATTGATCCCCTTTTTGTTTCTATTCATCAGATTCTACAGTTTAATTTGGATTTGTTTGAAGGGGGTTTCAGCTACTCCATGATTAAAAGCTCTTTTAGCTTGTATTTCAAATTTTCATAATGGTTTTAATTCTCATTCTGTTGCTTTACATACGTTGGCATTTCTGAAAGGAAGCTTCCATGTTCATATTATTGATCACTGCTGCAATAGCTTTAGCTATGTGGATTACATCCTGCCAAGGATGTAACACCTGGACAGCTTCTAGAGCATTAGGACACCTTCCTCATGATCAAAACATTAGGCAGCTTGAGCTGAGTTGCCCAAGTACACAGGTTTGAGTGCCAAGCCCTTCAGAGCTTTTATTCCAACAGAGAGAAGGAGGCTGAACCTTGAAGGGATACAGCTAGAAGTAAACACACCCCGTCATAATCAAAAAATCAGAAAGGGGGATGGGCCTGACCTGCAGGAACTTCATCTAAATTGCACACCTTTGCCAAGAATTACAAGTTGGATATATTGTCTAGACCTAGGATTTTTTAGAGCAACAGTTCTGAAGGGTATCTTGTCATCATGCCAGGACTATAAGTTGCTAGAAATTCTGACCCATGAGTTGAACTGGATGTCTAGGGTGAATATGATGTGAAATTTATGTAGTTACCATAATGCTGGATCCTTTCATTTTAGTCCATCCAATAGGACACCACTCCATCCCTCTTTGAAACTGTCATTCTGTTGAGGACCCAGGTAGGCCAGCTAGAAGCTCTGCTGTCCATCTCTTCTTGAGCTCCTCTTATCAGTCATGGCATTTCCCTATAGCCAGCATACTTGATCTGAGGACATTTGCTGTCCTAGAGGATTATGGGAGGTAAAAATCTTAAAAGGAGGTTGTGGCTTGGGAGCACTAGCATGGCCAAGTCACATCCAAAAAGCAAATCTGTATCCATCATATCGGATGGACTTGACTAAAAGGATCTATTGTTATGGAAAGTACATAACTTGCCTGGCATTACCACCCCCCAGCAGCTGTAGCAGCAAATATATTGCACTGACACTAGATAACAACTAGCTGAGCAACAAATGGGTGTAAGCGTAGCCGTGCTCCACAAAGCACATGAACAGACACACACAATGTCTCAGCAATTCACAGGACAATACATACTTCTCTACAGTGTTATACTCTCATGACTAGGTTTGAAAGCACCAATAGCTATGGCAGCAAATACAGTACACTATTGACCAGCCACAGACATTAATATTCAACACACACACACACACACACACACACACACACACACACACACACACACACACACACACACACACACACAGTATACCAGTAAACTACTGGCCAGTATACATCTCTCCACAGAACAGTTCTGCAATTGCTAGGTTTCAAAGGACTAATAGGTATAGCATCAAACACAGTATGCTGATGGCTAGCTATGCATATGTTTTATATATATATATATATATATATATATATATATATATATATATATATATATATATATATATATATATATATATACACACACACACACACACTTGCATGCTTGACACTGTACAAGAAAAAATTCTACTGCCTCAACAGGCATGGAGTTTGCAACACCTACACAAACACATACATACAAGCACTCCTTCGCCAGCGTATGCCACACACGCATACACAAGCAGCATATCTAAGGTGGGATGAAGTGGTACAAGGTGTTAAGGGGTGCAACTTGCAGATTTTTTTATTTTGCTGTTTTAATCATCATGAAAACATGAGGGCAGGGCACATATTTATTCATTTTACATTTGTTGACTGGGTTAGTCTGAGCTGTGAGGCCCATTTTCAGCAGAGACCCAGGGAGAAAAGATCCACAGTAGAATACAGTTTTCTTAAACAGGGAAAAATTAGCAGAAATGAATATACAATATATACAAAGTGAGTATAGTTTTACATAATTTGAAAGGAGGTTGAGAAAAAGACATAATACTAAAGAGAAAACAATACATTAAAGCTAAATTAGCAATGAGATAAAGACTCAGTTATCATTTGGGTAGATAGTAGATTCTGCAGAGTAGAAAAGTAGGGAAATGAGAGTATTTGAGGGAAGGGGTGAGGGGTGAGTAAGGCAAAGATGGGACTAAGAGTTTTGTTAATAGCTGAAGGAAGGAGGATCTGGTGCTCTTCCTTAGGAGAGAAGGGAAGAGCACTGTATCAGAGAATGGACCTTTTATTTAATTTATTGACGGATTCTCAACTTAGCGTCGGGGCACCAAATCAGGGAGCCAGTTACAGCTGTGACACACACACACACACACAATAGTGTCACATGCATTAAGTTTGGAAAGGAAAATATACTGTTCTTGTCCACTATTTGTAAATGTGTGTAAATCACCTGTACACAGCAGATGTACAAAGTACATATGTATACATAGTTTACATACAAGACAAAAATATAGGTATGTATGCACATATACACACACACACACGTGTGTGATTATATACACATACATACACACACACACACACACACACACACACACACGTGTGTGTTTGTGTATATGTGAATACATACCTATATTTGTCTTTTATGTAAATTATATATATAAATAGTTACACAGCAGATGTACAAGTACATGTGATTTATACACATTTACGCAGTTTATATAGATGTCTGTATGCTCCCACACATACGAGTATGTAAATGTTTTACATAAATAGGCACAGACCCAAATACAGACTACATGAATTATGTATGAATATTAGTACACACACACATATATATTAAACCAACATATGAACTCCAGAACGAAAAACAGATGTTTAGCTTGTTTATTTAAGCACACCAAATCAACACAATAAACCATGGTTGTTCCGTGCTGATCAAAGTGTTTAAAACACAGTATAAAATACCAGACAAGAATCATATGGACAGTCTCGACCAATATAATTTTTTATTTAATTTATATACTGTTTGTTCATTAGGAATCCGCGGTGGTGGTGCTGTGGTAGCATTGTCGCCTCGCAGTAAGATGCTGTCCGGTTCAATTCTCAGCTAGAGTGTCTTCTGTGTGGAGACATGCGTGAATGGGTGTACCTTCGTTGAAGGTTGTGCGTCAGGGCTGGTAACTCGGCACGTAAAACTCAACTACCAATAATTAGCAGGCCAGAGTTCCGCTGTGGCGACCCCTAACCGGAAAAGCCGAAAAGACACAGCAACAACTGTTTGTTCATTAGGTAAATGTACTGCTCTATTGACCCGTCTCAGCCGTAACTCAAGCTCAAAGAGCAGAAAATACATCAGTCTTTCAAATCAACAATACTATATCTATATAAATAAAAATGTAAATGTTCATTTGTTCAAAATCTTAAATATCCGAAAGTTCTTCACCGATTGCTTTGAAATTTTCACACAATATTGCACTGGAATATGCTCGTGTTTTTATATACCTACTATTATACAGATGTCACACGTTGCATTCGAATACGCGCGTGTTTTTATACACCTACTATGGATTCTATATATTTGTATACAAATATGCAATTTTATATGTTTTTGTTATAACTTTCTTACTTCTTTTTCAGTGCAATCGATCTGCTTTAGTTCATCCAAACAATGCCTTGCAGAAGGTCAAACTTAGGTCGTCGTACTCACTGAGCAGAAGCAGTGCGACGAGTAATTGCAAATCAAACTGAGGAAGAACGGGCATCAGCGAACGAGCGAAACAGACAAAGAATGGCTCAAATACGTGCCGAGGAAGCAGCAGAGTGACATGCAGCCAGACTTGAGGATGCATGGTTGCGAGCACGGCGATCGCGTTCTGTAGCTTCAGATCTGCTTCGTTCTCCTCCATCGACACCAGCAGACGAAATAAATGCTTGCCTGAAATACTCTTTGTGGCGACACGTAAAGACATTAAAATTTAACTACAAATATGCGTGTCCAGCTGCAAAATGATCGATCAGCTGAGATATTCTCACATCAATTGCTGGAAATTGGGAACGGAAAGGTGCCGGTTGATTTGACCTCAGGACGAATTTCATTGCCTCATAACTTCTGCAATTTAGTGACGTCTAAAGAAGAATTGGTTGAAAAACTATTTCCCAATATTCAAACCAATTATAAGAATCATGATTGGCTGACTGAACGAGTTATTCTTGCGGTCAAGAACAAAGACGTCTACGAACTTAATATTATTCAGTCTAACATTCAAAGCGGAGCAGTCACATACCAGTCCGTTGACACTGTTGTGGAAGCAGATGAAGCGGCTAATTATCCAACAGAATTTTTGAATTCACTCGATCTGCCAGGGATGCCACCGCACATACTGCAAGTGAAAATCGGCGTGCCAATTATCATGTTGCGAAATATCAACCAGCCAAAGCTTTGCAACGGCACGTGGCTTGCAGTAAAAAAATTAATGAGCAATGTCATAGAAGCAACAATCTTGACAGGACCTTTCAAAGGTGAAGATGTCCTCATTCTTCGCATTCCTATGATTCCAACGGATATGCCATTTCAATGTAAGAGATTGCAATTCCCAATTCGATTGGCGTTTGCAGTCACCATCAACAAAGCTCAGGGACAATCTTTAGAATTGTGCGGTTTAGGTCTACACACGGATTGCTTCTCACATGGACAATTATATGTTGCGTGTTCTAGAGTTGGCAAACCAGACAATCTCTATATCTGCACAGACAATGGAACAACAAAAAATATTGTATAACCACAAGCATTGTGAAATTAAACATATTAGAAATGTGCGCTTTCTCTTTTCTTTCTTTTCCATTTAACCAGACTGAGCCACAGCAACGTGTGGCCGGGTACAGCTAGTACAAAATAAGTGCATAGCAAAATTCAGAACATAATTGTAAGATTAAATGCAGGTCTGATGAGATTAAACAATTTAAGTCAGAGTGCATTGAGAAAAGAAAAATTAAATACAAAATTCAAATATATGCATAACATACTGCGCAAACAAACGTAGTATGTAAACTTGTATACGTGTGTGAAATATATGCATATAAGATGCCGCATTAAGAAGGTGGAGAAAGTTTCTTAAATGTGTTCTTTTATTCATGATATTGGATAAGTTACAGTTGTCATGGCAGCAGTTGCAGGCAGATTCAGTAAACAGGTGTTCTTTAAGTGCATATTTGAAGCTTTTAATGGTTTCTAGATTTTTGATGTTTGTAGGCAGGTGGTTCCAGGTCTCACGCCAGGGAAGGCCCTCTTACCTGCATCAGTTTTAAGTGGAGGGTATACTTGAAATAAATTGTTGCCTTGTGTACTTCTGAATCCTCAAGGGTTGTCTTGTAAAGGAAGTTTTAAAGGGGTGCAATGACCATGTATTATCACCTTGTTTTTTTTTTTTTTTTCAGATTGCAATGAAAAATCTGGAGGTCTGCCAATAGAATGAATCTGCAAATTTTATTCTCAGTCTACATTCTGAGTTTTGGGGGCTGAATGCATAACAAGAAAAGGAAGGCCATATTGCAAGTTTTGGTATTAAAATATGTTTAGTGATGACCCTCCAAACAGTGAGTAAAAGGAGGTGACTGATCTTGTAACAGTTTTGAGTAACCGTTTTATTACTTAAGCTGTGTGTGTGGTGAAGGAAAGGGTAGGGTCAAGTATTAGGCCTAGGCACCTCGTTTCAGTGACATTAGGTATTATGTTCCTATGAAGTTTTGTTAAGAGAATAGGAGGAGTTCTGGGTGATTTCTTGGCCGAGGCAAAGACCATGCAGGACACTGGTTTCTTAGGGTTAATAAGTACTTAGTGGACCAGTTGAATAACAGAGTAAAATTGTCCTGTAACTTGGTTTTCAAGTCACAGTGGCTAGTACTGGATTGCAGGAGCATATCATCTGCATACATTGCTAATTTAAGATTTGGTAATTCTAGGGTGAGATCATTATTTTCCCAAACGTAGTAAATGCATATTTCTGCAAACAGCACATGATGAAAATCTGATGAAATTACGTAACAAAACAAATATTTATTCAAAACCTGTTAGTTGCGAGGAAAGATTTTGTATTCATTACAAAAATAGAATGAAAACGAAGCTTAGTCAAAAGCTGTGTTGGCTCACCACATAGTGGCTACTGATAAAAATGGCAAACGTTAAAAGAAATTCTACAGGATCATAGCAAATACAAGGCAATTGAGTCACAAGACCATTTATGCATTGCCAGTACCCACTCATACTGTAACCCCCCCCTTCTCAAGAAGGGAGAAGCAGGTCAGTCCCAGAGTAAATTTATGGATACCCATGCACTCATCCAAGTTTATTTTGAAAAACGCTAGGTTGTCGTTTTGTTGACTTGCAGAATAATTGTGTTCTAGAGAAGGGGTAGCATTGGGTAATATTTATCTGTTTATCCATCCATCCATCCATCCATCCTGTGTTGACTGCATTAGTCCTAATAGGCTAGTAGCCTCTTTTCATGGGAGACCTAAAGGTGCTATTTATACTACTAGAGGAAAATTTGGCCAAGGAATCGGGGAACTTCCCCAATTCTTTTCTGTAGATGCCATGGGATCTGTTTAAAATCCACCTCAGCTACCACCAACTCAAGCCAATGGGACATCAGGTTATTGTTTTATCCGAAGGATGACATACGAATGCAGTACCCCCTAATGCTGTTGTGCAGTGTCAACAATCCTGTCAACTGGAATGGAACCCATAGCCTTCTAATCTTCCAGCAAAGGTGACTGCACTAATAATTGAGTTAGTAGCACTATAAATTTGTCTCATCTGTGTTTTTTCTTTGTGTGTTGGTGAAGCTTAAGTCCCTAATTATGGTGTTAATGGAACTATATGACTTTCAAAGATACAGGAGGTTAAGGACGATAGGGTCTCTAATGGCATAAAATGCAAAGCATAGATCACTCTGCAAGAGCCCATAAAAAACTGAGTTAAAGGGATACTACTTAGTCTTTTCTGGAAGCTCAGGGACTTCATAAGAATTTCTTTAGTTAGAAAACTCCTGGGCCTTTTTAGTTGTTTAATATATCTCAAAAATGTTCATCCAGAGCTAGGGTTACATACATTGGAAAGAGAACTACTTTTTACATGGTTGATTTAACCAAAATTTAAGTATTTTCTCACTTATTTTGCTACACAGTGGGTGAAGGAGAGGAAGTTATCAACCCTGGTTCCAAGATTTCTGACTACATAATTAGAGTAGGGTCGAGAGTTTTTTTTACCAATAATGACAATCCTGTAGTTTTCATATTTAATTTTAGTCCTTTTCCTATACACTACTTGTTTATGAGTGTTGGTTCCTCCTGAGTTGAATGGGTATCAGAGGGAGGCATTACAGTAATGCCCAGTTTGCAGTCATCTGCAACCTTTAACCAGAGGTCTGGATTCCAGACCTGGAGATCAGAGAAGTACTGAAGAGGAGGGGTCCCAGTACTGAGTCCTGGAGTACGCCACTAGATGCCCTTCCTTGTATTACTGTTGCAGTATTCCAAACTGTTGAATTACCTCACCAGATAAGTTGGACATCTGGACAGGGTACCAAAGCCAAAACCTTCCATAAAGCCATATGTCCAACATATAGTTTAAGCCCATGGGTGTAAAGGTACATAACTGGATGTGTGAGTGTAAACCCTCAGCCTATTTCACTGCTAGTCTACATACAGGTCTTATACCAGTTAGTCTATTCTATGTATGATCGTTGGTATTGCTGACCTTAACAGGTTCACATAAGTGCCCCAATGGGGAACCTTCCTTATTCTTCTTAGTGGAATTGGTGTTTGTTACTCTATTAGAGATCAGTTAGGAGAGAAAAGTGCAGTTGATTTTGACCTCAGGATTTATCATTGTTTCATAATTTCTGCAATTTAGTGATCGCCTTAAAGAAGAATTATTGAAAACTATTTCCAATATTCAAAACCAATTATAAGAATCATGATTACGACTGAACCAGTTATTTTATGTCAAGAACAAAAGACGCTCATCCTAATATTATTCAGTCTAACATTCAAAGCGGAGTAGTCACATACTGAAGTCCTGCTGACACTGTTGTGGAAGCAGATGAAGGCGAATATCCATCAGAATTTTGACCCGATCAGATTCGCCAGGATGCCACCACATACTGCAAAAGTGGAAAATCGGCGTGCCAATTATCAGTTAGTAAATATCAACCAGCCAAAGCTTTGCAACTGCACGCATTGCAGAAAAAATTAATGAGCAATGTCATAGAAGCAACAATCTTGACAGGACCTTTCAAAGGTGAAGATGTCCTCATTCTTCGTGACCTATGATTCCAACGATATGCCATTTCAATGTAAGAGATTGCAATTCCAATTGGACATGCTTGCAGTCACCATCAACAAAGCTCAGGGATAATCTTTGAATTGTGCGTTTAGGTTCACACACGGATTGCTTCCTCACATGGACAATTATATGTTAAGGGAATTGAGTTGGCAAACCAGACAATCTCTATCTGCACAGACAATGGAACAAAAAATATTGTATAACCACAAGGCTGTGAAATTAAACATATTAGAAACGCGCTTTCTTTCCATTTATCCAGACTGAGTCACAGCAACGCAGGTCGGCAGTTGTAGTACAAAATAAGTGCATAGCAAAATCTGTAGTTCATACACTGTAAGATTAAAATGGAGGTTCGATGAGATTAAACAATTTAAGTCAGAGTGCATGAGAAAAGAAAATTAATACAAAATTCAAATATATGCATAACATACCGCGCAAACAAACGTAGTATGTAAACTTGTATATCGCAGGTGAAATATATGCATATAAGATGCCGATTAAGCAGGTGGAGAAAGTTTCTCAAATGTTCTTTATTCATGATATTGGATAAGTTTAAGTAGCTGTTGCAGCAGTTGCAGGCAGATTCAGTAAACAGGTGTTCTTAAGTGCATATTTGAAGCTTTTAATGGTTTCAGATTTTTGATATTGTAGGGCAGGTGGTTCGAGGTCCGCCAGGAAGGCCCTCTACCTGCACTTTTGTTTATGGAGGGCATTTGAACAAATTGTTGCCTTTGTGTACTTCAATCATGGTTGTTCCAGCAGAAGTTTGTGCGCAATGACCATGTATTATCACCTTGTTTTTTTTTTTTTTTTCAGATTGCAAAACGAAAATCTGAGGTCTGCCAATAGAATGAATCTGCAACTTTATTCTCAGTTCACATTCTGAGTTTTGGGGCTGAATGCATAACAAGAAAAGGAAGGCCATATTGCAAGTTTTGGTATTAAAATATGTTTAGTAGATGACCTCCAAACAGTGAGTAAAGGAGGTGACTGATCTTGTAACAGTTTTGAGTAAACCGCTTATTACTTAAGCTGTGTGTGTGTAGAAGGAAAGGGTAGGCCGGCATTAGCCCAGGCACCTCGCTTGGGTGACACAGTATTATGTTCCCAAGTGAAGTGAGCCAAGAATAGAGAGTTCTGGGCAGATTTCTTGGCCGAGGCAGACCATGGAGGACACTGGTTTCAGGGTTAATATACCAGACCAGCTGAATAACAGAGTAAAATTGTCCTGTAACCTGGTTTTCAAGTCACAGGCGGTACTGAATGCAGGAGAAGACTATCCGCATACATAAGTACCTAATGGCAATCAGTAGACTATTATTTTCCAAACGAGTAAATGCATATTTCTGCAACAGCACATGATGAAAATCTGATGAAACACGTAACAAAACAAATATTATTCAAAACCTGTTAGTTGGTAGGAAAGATTTTGTATTCATTACAAAATAGAATGAAAAACGGTTTAATAAAAGTTGTGTTGGTCACCACATAGTACACGATAAAATGGCAAACGTTAAAGAAATTCAGGATCATAGCAAATACAAGGCACTGAGTCACAAGACCATTTATGCATCAAGCAAAACCACCATATTGTAACTTCTTCTCAAGAAGCGGGAGTAGCAGGTCGTCCCAGTGAGTAAATGGCGGACAATGCACTCATCCAAGCTTATTTTGAAAATAGTTGTCGTTTGTTGACTGCAGAATAATTACAGGTTGCAGAAGGGTAGCATTGGGTAATATTTATATTCGTTTTATCCATCCATCCATCCATCCATCCTGTGTTGACTGCATTAGTCCTAATAGGCTAGTAAATTTTCTTTTTCATGGGAGGACCCAGTGCTATTTATACTACCAGAGGTAGGCTCTAAGCAAGCGAATCGTAAACTTCCTATTCTTTTTCTGTAGACGCCAGTGGACCTGTTTAAATCCACCTCAGCTACCACCAACCTGCCAATGGGACATCAGGTTATTGTTTTATCCGGCGACGACATACTAATGCAGTACCCCCTAATGCTGCTGTTGCAACAAACAGTCCGGGTCAACTGAATGGAAACCCATAGCCTCTAATCTTCCAGCAAAGGTAATCGCACCAATAATTGAGCAGCACTAAATTTGTTCATCTGTGTTTCTTTTTTCTTGTGTGTTGGTGAAGTTTAGTCCCCAATTATGGTGTTAATGGACTATACACTTTCAAAGACACAGGAGGTTAAGACTATAGGGTCTCTAATGGTATAAAATGTAAAGTATAGATCACTTGCAAAGATACTTCCATAAAACTGAGTTAAGGGATACTACTATTCTTTTCTGAAGCTCAGGGACTTCTGTTAAGAATTTCTTTTAGTTAGAAACTCCTGGCCTTTTTTAGTTGTTTAATATATTCAAAATGTTCATCCAGAGTTAGTTGCATACATTAAAAAGAGAACTACTTTTACATGGTTGATTAACCAAAATTTCTAAGTATTTTCTCACTTATTTGCCACACAGTGGTGAAGAGAGGGTTATCAACCCTGGTTCCAAGATTTCTGACTACATAATTAGAGTAGGTTAGAGTTTTTACCAATAATGACAATCCTGTAGTTTTCATATTTTAATTTTAGTCCTTTTCTCCTGCACACTACTTGTTTATGAGTGTTGGTTCCTCCTGAGTTGAATGGGTGTCAGAGGGAGGCATTACAGTAATGCCCAGTTTGCAGTCACTGCAACCTTTAACCAGAGGTCTGACTCCAGACCTGAGACTGGGGAGAAGTACTGAAGAGGAGGGGTCCCAGTACTGAGTCCTGGAGTACGCTTTACCAGATGCCTCTTGTACATTGTTGCAGGCTCAAATGTTAATTAATTTCACCAGATGATAAAAGTTGCTGACATCTGGACAGGGTACCTGTGCTAAAACCTTCCTATAAAGCCATATGTCCAAATATATAGCGAAGCTCATGGGTGTAAAGGAAAAGATAACTGGATGTGTGAGTGTGTCCTCAGCTCTGCTCACCAAGAAGGTCTACATACAGGTCTTGCACCAGTTAGTTCATTCTATGGCGATCGTTGGTATTGCTGGACCCAACAGGTTCACATACAAGTGCCCCCAATGGGGAACCTTTCCTTATTTTAGTGGGACCAGTGTTTGTTACTCTATTAGAGATCAGTTAGGAGAGAAAAGTGCAGTTGTGGTAGACAGACTCTGTATGAGAATCTCTACTTCCAATGCCTATTCTGTTTAGGTGCAGAGCATGATTATAAGACTTGAATGACTTGCCAGCCTTTTGTACATAAAACCTTATGAATGTGACTTTCCTCCCTAAATACATACTTAGGAACCCAGCACTTTAAGCACTTCACCCAAGCTAAAATGGTAGACTCTTCCACCCCTGATGTTCAACCTATCCCAAAGAAGAAACTTAAGAGGCCTAAGCTTCATATTATGCCTGTCCAGTCTAACTCAGACCTACCCACTGAGTTCCAGAACAGAGTTTATTGAAAACACAATCCAAATCCATATTTAAATTGAACAATCAAAAGCTAAATTCAGCAAATGATTCCTTCAGCAAATGTTTTCCCAAGGAAAGAAACTAGTTGGCTATCAATTGGGATTTTTTCTTTTTCCCCACTGTAGTGCGATCTCAAAGTTGGTGTATATAGTATGGGGGGGGGTGGCAAAGCCCCCCACTTTATTGGGTTTAAATTATGTGTTCTTGTGAGTGTCGCTAGATTGGTCCAGTAGTTTTTTTCCTTGGGAAAAATTCACTGAAGAGATAATTTGCTGAATTTAGCTTTAGATTTGAATTCAATAAGTAGGGATGTGACACCTGTGTCCTGGCCCAGCAATCAAGGAGCCTCAATCCTTAACACTAACACCAGAGAGGGAATCTCATATAGGAGAAAGGATAACAAATACACACAGTAAAGTGCAATTTCCCTTAAGAGCATGCAGAGATCTGTCAAAGGTCTGGGGCTGGTTGCTCCCCAGGTCCCCAATAAGACTCTCTACTGGCACAGCTATAGGGTCCAGATCTCACAGCTATAGGGTCCAGATCTCAGCCTAGCTGGGAAGCTAACCTCCAGTACCCTCTCTGTCCAACCAGTGCTTCATGTCCCTGCCCAAGTAGCTGGCACACACACTTTGAGATAAGAATTTATACAACATCACAGACACTCCTGGGAAAGGCTGACACAGATTCTCCAGCTGTGCCCCTATACCCAGACTATACAGTAGTAATTCCTGCCACCACCAGCTAATCATCAGCTACCCAAAGGCCCTTACAAGGGTGTCCAATTATTACTGTGCAATATTATTATCCAATAGTAGTGTAACTGAACAATCAAAGCTTATCAGAGGGGCCTTGTACAGTTTTACCAAAAGCATGCAAGGTACTCTAGAGCTTAATTATCTCTACATAAGCCAGCCACAGTTGAAAAGGGTTTAGAAATATTTAATAATAAATACTAAAAACACGAGACAATACTACTACACCACAGTGCCACTCATAAGTTCAGAGATCACACAGAAACTTAAAATATTTCAGTAGTACAGGTCTGACATAACAGAAAAACACTTGGGTCTAATCTTTTCTAATTCCTAGCTACTGCTACAAGAAAGCATACTTCTATAACTTACTTACATAGAGCATAAGGCAGTGCTGTGTTGGATGTCCAAGATCAAAATGCTTACAGTGTCTCTGAGCAATAGTTTTTAATATCATTAACAAACATTTCTGCTGGGCCCACCCAGATTACATCATTTTTTGACACTTAGCCTGGGGTTCCCAGGCCAACAGGCTACATTATTTAGCAAGCTAACACCTGCTCAGGAAGCTACAACAATAAGACATTTCACATGTACACACTCTAGTAATTATTGCTTAAGTTAAACAATAGAAAGGATAAGTTTCTGGCTCAGACCAAATGGCTCCAAACTCTGGAGGTCAAAGAACATACAAGACATAATTTTAATTTCAAAGAACAGATGTGAAATGCTCGACTTAGTTTTCTTTACAGCAGGGGGCAATTTTGCATTGTTGAAACAGCATTTCTTTACATTTAAGACAGCATGCCTGTAGTTTACGTTTATATTTACAAATGATAGAATTATCTGCACAATTCTATCTGGTAGGCTGACACCCTTCACCCTTCTCCACCAGTCTTCACATTTCTTCACCCATCTGTACCCAAACTTCACAAGGGCTTCAATGGATTGTGTTTTTGATAAAGTGATATAGACCCCTCAGAAACAGTGGTATGCCCGATACCTTTTTGGATGCTCATTGCCATGCCCCCGCAGAGGCTGGTATGACATCTGAAGTTCCACAGTTGAAACAATGGATGATACTGACACTGGTAAGAAGGAAGAACCCTGTATAATCATCTTTGAAGGATCCAAAGGTATCCTGCAAATTTTAGTTAGCGAGGAATTACCTGGGTCTCTTATTGAGGTACATCAGGGATTGGAACCTCTGCACTAGATGTCACACCTAAAATCTGCAGTAGATGTCACACCTAAAAAGAAAAAGCAGACAAAAAATATGTTTCCTTTTCTCCCCGGGCATCCGCTGAAAACTGACAGCACCATCCAGTCGGACCTCCCCGGTAAACAAATGTAAAATAAATTTTCTGAGGATGATGGTTCAGACTCTTATGAGTCCTCCTAGGCATACTCTTCTCAGATCCATTCTCCAGGTCAAGTGGCTTCTGGTGATAGATTCCCTTTCCCTGGATTCCCCTGTTCAAGAAGCTTCATCTGAGGAAACCATCTCCAACATGATGACAATTTTTGAATGGGAATCAAATAACAGATTTCTAATGTAGACACCCCTACCCCTGCTTCTGTCCCACCTGTGTTGAAGGCCTTTCCCAACTCCTTTGCATTGATCTACACTTATCCTGACTCTCAGCCACCAACCCCTAAAGGGCCCAATAGATTTTCTAAAGTGGCTGAAGATTTAAAGTTTCTATGCAAGAATGACTTGGCAGACCCTTCCTGGTTTTCCATGGCTACAAACAAGCCTTCTAAGCTCCTGCCTGTCACTAATGCCCTCCCCTCAGACAAAAGATAACAGCAGTGGATAGATTGGGAAAGAAGATGTACACCTCTTTCACTCTAGCCTTCAGATCTCTGAACTATCAGACCCAATTGACTAAATGTTTGCTGTCTATTTTGGGGAACTTAAACTTTAACGTCTATGAAACAGCCAGGCAATAAGCATCAGGCCATGTACTAGAGTCCCTCATTATTCAACAATATACTAGAGTCCCTTACTGTTCAACCAAATAGGATATTCATGGGGGATCTCAACTACCCTTCTATAGATTGGGAATCCTACACCAATTCTAATGCACAAGTCCAGCATCCCACATTACTTCTAATGCACAAGCCCAGCGATTCATAAACTTTGTTAATACCAACACCCCGGAACAGTTGATCCATTCTTCTACTAGAGGTACAAACATCCTTGACCTTGTACTCAAGAACATTGGGGGAGGGGGGGCAATGTTCCACACGTAATGTAATATCTTCACTCATCAGGTCTGACCATAAGGCAGTATTACTTGAAATAAAAATTAGATCCATGGATCCACCAAAACCAAAAGCCTTTAGGAACTATTCCAAGGGTAACCTATCTCTCTACTAAGCCACACCTTGGTTAAGTCCAAGCACCCCCAAACACAGTAAACACCATAGAATACATTGAGCTATTTACAAGATCTCTGTACAGCTTTATTGGTAGCTGTACAGAGTGAGATGTGACCACTCGTATTAAGAATAAGAAACTCAAAAGACAAGCCACCTTGGTGGAATCACACTATCAACTGGTTATACAACAAGAAAAAAAAATCTTGGCAAAAATGCAGGAGGAACAAAGCCATAGATACTAAAAGCCCCTTCACCAATCTAAACAGGCAGCTAAGAGAGTTAATTCAAAGGCTAAATTTGAAGAAAAAAGTAACTTCTCAAACAAAGGACAAGGACAAAGCTTTCTACAGCTATGTCCATAACATCAAAGGAAATACACAACAATGAGCAGAACGTATTGTAAATGGCATAACCCACACTGAACCAGATGATGAAGGATGAAGGTAAGACTGTGTACACAGCTTACCTCGACCTGGCCAAGGCTTTTGATACAATACCTCACTCAGACATTATAGATAAGCTCATTAATTTAGGTATAAACCCTTTTATCATCTGCTGGATAGCCAACTGGCTCACTGATGGGACTCAGGAGATCAAAATAGGTGAGGTCTATCTCTGACTAATAAATGGTGGCAAAACCATGGTCGTAAACTCAATGCTAAGAAACGCATAATTGTACCCTTTGGGAAATCAATCATTCCGGCTAATAACCATATTGATAATACACCCCTAAAAATCGACGTAGTGGTCAGGGATCTGAGTATGCACATGGTCAGTAGCCATACATTTGACCACCATGTGGCCACAGTGGTGAAAAAATCCTTTTATGTTGCATAATCTATAAGTATAGCTATGGAATCTAGGTCCAGAGAGGTCATTATCCCACTGTACTCCACCCTTATCAGAGTAATCATAGAGTACAATGCTCCCTTCAGTATGTACCTGACCAGACATATGCAAAAACTAGAGTGAACTCAAGAGGTTCTTTACAAAAAGAATACAAGGCATAACAAACCTGCCTTATGCAGAGCATCTTAAAGACCTTCCCCTGTACTCACTCTCCCATAGATTGATGAGGGATGATCTAAGGCTGGCTTACAAGGCATCCACAAACCCCACACTTATGAATCGCCTACATACTTGTAAGTCAAAGAGTACCAGAAATACATGATCTAAGGACCTGAATTTTGTCTGTGACAAACAGAACATGCTGGAGAGACAGATACATGTCCCAGAGACTGTCCCTCCTATGGAACAGGCTTCCCATCCATATGAAGCTGAGTTCATCTATTACCCAGTGTGACCACTTCTCTTTATCCCAGAACAGTAATTAAGCAGCCAGAATCCTTACCACTGACACTGGTAAGAGATGGTCACCAAGAACGGGAATAGATTTACACAGTATTTTAAGATGCAGCTCTCTGCATCAAGCACAGTTTCCCCCAAGAGCACACAGGGCACATTCCTGACATAGGACTGGACTATCTGTCTCTCCAGATCCCAATCAAGACTCACTTCAAGCACTGTGTCCCAGTTCTAATTAGCTGACACACGCACACCTGGGTATTTGATTTTCACACACACACACACACACACACACTCCTGGAAAAGGCTAGGTAACCTCGCTGCCTCCACTCAACCACTGTTAGGCTCTTACAAGGGTATCCAATTATACCAAGTAAAATCAATAATAAGTGGTAGAGTGTAGCCAAAGCAGCCAAGCTTTTTGGAGTGGCCAAGGCATCATTGAAAAAGCACAAGTAGTCTCAAGATTTTGAAAGTATTTCCCAAAAAAACAGCCACAATGAAAGGTATAAAATATTTAATAATAAAATAGAAAACATGAAAATACTAAATATCAAAGTACAATAAACATCAGAGTTTCAATCACATGAATAATACAACTGGCCAGGTTCAAACAGATGCAGAAAAATACTACTTAACTGATCTCACTGTATTTCCTGTCTAAAGAATGACCGTTCCCTAGCTAACTGAATTAATACAGCAAGGCAAGATTAGATGCTGAGATGCTTACTTCCACAAGGCAATCTGGTGAGCTTCTAACAGACTGAACTGAACTCAACTAACCTCAACTAACTGTGATAACTGTCATAGATTTTTATATTAGCTTCCAAAGAAAACACAACAAACTGTTGTGCGAGTTCCATCCTCTCAGTGCCATTTATAGAATGACATCACATTTGATCACCTGATTTGGTACAATACACAGTCAAGAGTTTTGCTAAGATCTGTTGCAGTATTTGAAAATTATAGAACAATTTCAAAAACTTCTACTCTTCCCTTCCAGAATTAATTTGTTTAAACATATACATGTAATTAGTAAATGTTAAGTTGTCAATCTCGCCTTCATTCTTGCTTGATGGGTTCGGAGCCGATCCTCGGCTCCGACTCGGCACTTTGCTAAGCTCGACAGTCACTTTTACCAGCTCGAGGCAGCCCCATATCCCATGATGCAAGGCGGTAAGTACCCAGATCTCGTTTGCCGCTTTGCTGATGAGGTCCTCCTTTTGCCAGCTCCTGGTAAGTGTTTAAATTAAACTGCTTTAGCCCCTTTTAGATGATTTTTTCTTAAAAATCTCTTATTATTTGTTAATTGTAAGCCCCTTTTGACAAAAATTATCCTTCCTCCTTAATTTTGTTAGTCAGGCCTTCTTTCCCTCCCCCCCCCTCTGTCAGGGTGTGTGTGTGTGTGTGTGTGTGTGAGGTTTTTATTGTTTGTACTTTAATTTTAATTGCTTGTTTGGGACTGTGTGTGTACTTTCTGTATCCACTATGTCCAAAGAGCAGAGGGTCTCAGGCTTTAAGAAGTGTGACTTGTGCTGTCAGAAGATGTCTCTGACAGATGGTCACACTTCTTGTTTATACTGCCTGGGATCTCTCCACCTGCAGGACTCCTGTGCAATATGTCATTCTTTTAGCCAGAGAGTCCTGCAGGAAAGGAGAAACAAATTGATTTTAAGGGGACTCCTTAAACCGGAGGTCTCCCCGGCCAAATTGGCTCCGGGAAAGCCTTCCAAGTCTAAGGCCCAGGCTTCTGTACCCAAGCCTTCGGCCTTGGCTCCGACTTTGTCGGAGTCGAGATCGGCTCCGGCTGGAGCTGATCCGACATTGACTAGATCTTCGGCACCGATGGCTATCGGTGCCGATACTTCCATGGTCACCTTGGTGTCGGTTCCGAGTTCTGGCTCCGACCACCATGTGGCTCAGGCTTCGGTGTCGGTGCCGACCGGCTCCGACACCGCTATTTTGATGCCTGCATCGGCTCCGGCTGGAGCCGATGTGTCTAGATCTTCTCTCAGAGCCGAAAAGTTATCGGCTCCGGCTGGATCAGTAGCTTTGTCGGCTCCGATGGTTCCTTCGAGGAAGAGGTCCAGGTCCCCCTCTTTGGAACCAATTCTGTCGGCTCCGGCCTCACCTCTTCTTTCGGAACGGAGCCATCGGAGCCGATCATCTAGGTCGTCCAAGTTATCTGACCATGATTTAAAGAGGGTGGTAAGTAGATTATTAAAATCACAGGCACTGGCCCAGATGCTTCATAGTCCATCTCAACAGATGACTATTAGTCCACACCCTCTTCAAGTTCCTCCTTCGACTCTACCCCAGAGTTTGGAGCTGGAGTCTACGGGGATAGTTACTGCTATGGCTGAGGGGCAGATACCCCCCCTTCTGCACCCTCGGCATCTACTCTTATCTCCTCCTTGAGACCTTCCTTGGAGGGATTCGGTGGTCGGGCTTCCCTGGTCTCCTCCGAGGGGGTGAGTGGCATCGGACCCTTATCCAACCCCGCTCTTCCCCTTGGAGCTTCGGCCTTGGTGAGCTCGGCTCCGACATCTGCCTCGGAGCCTTCCCTTTCAGTGGGCCCGGGAGTCCCAGTTTCTTCGGAATGGGTTCTCTCGGATCTCCCTGGGAGGGGGGCCTTTGAGGTGATGAAGAGTGTACTGGCCACTGGACTCAGTCAGCAGTCTATTCCCTTAGCTCCTCCCTCTACAGTGCCTATCGATATCTCTTCCATCTCTCTTGCTCCCGACCTAGAGATCCACTGCCTCAGGTTTCCCCATTGGGAAGAACCCCCTCTTCCGAGGATTCTCCTGATCAGTCAGGAGATCCTCCATGCAAGAGGACTTGTAAGAGGAAACATCTGGACTCCCCTGAGTCTACCACTTCAGATACCGACTTAGATGAGTCGGAGGGATCCCCAAGATCCCCCTCTGAGGATGTCTCCTTTTCAGACATCCTAGAACTCCTAAAACAGAGGGGTAACTGGCCCTCCATAAATCCCTCCGAGGATGAGTCGGTATACCTAGAGGCGTTTGGATCTCGACCCTCCACCTCCTGGGTGTCTCCACCTTTCGACCCCCTTATGGAGGTTATTGCTCGAAAGGCTTGGGCTGCTCCGGATTCTGTAGAGCCAGTTCCTAGGAGGCCGTCTAAATTTATTACAGCCCCTTCTGAAAAGCAATTCCTCACAAAAGGTGTCCCTGTTGATGCCATGGTGGTGGCGGCTGCCACTAAGAAGGAACTTGCAGATCCTTTCGTACCAGTCCATCCTCCTAATAAGGATTCTAGGACCATGGATAGGTATGGTAAGCGGATGTTCTCCTCAGCGACCTTTGCCATGCGTTCGCTGAACTATTTATGTCACTTCACCAGACTCCAAAGGGACATCCTCAAGGAACTAGGTGAAGTAGTGCAGGATCCTACAGCTGCAGGGGCTCAAGAAAAGATTGCTTCTCAGCTAGGAATCCTTAATTCTATAGCTAACTCCTCCATGCGACTGATCTCGTATGCAGCTGATGGAGCGAGTAGAGCCGCGGGTACAGGAGTGGCTCTTAGACGTCAATCCTGGATGCGGCTCTGTAATTTTGCAGATCCCTTTAAGGCGTCCTTCACGAATTCTCCCTTTGATGGGTCAGCATTGTTTGGCCCTCAAGTGAAGGATACATGTGAGCAGGATGGCAAGACTCTTTCTGCCGTAGGGGTCCGTTTTTCTACCCCCTCTAGACCTTACCCCAAAGGTCAGAAGGGCGGAAAATGTGGTTCCGTAAGTCCCAGGGAGTCGCACCGGACACACGTGGTCAGTTTACCCCTAGAGGCAGAGGGGGTAATAATAACAGATGCCGCTCTAGAGGCAGAGGGGGTCCACAAAACCAGGGAAGCAGAGAGCCTCTCTCTGACAAGCCCTTCCAGCATCCCTGAGATGTTGCCCGACTGTCCATCCTTGGAGGCAGTTGGGGGAAGACTATCGCTGTACCCAGAAGCCTGGCGTTCCCTCTCTCAAGACAGATGGGTACAGTCGATTATATCCGAGGGTTACAAAATTCCTTTCGAGGAAAGTCCTTTCTCTCACAAAAATTCCCTTCCAGATGTACCACCCGTTCTAAGGGAAATTGCAGAGTTAGAAGTATTAATGCTTCTACAAAAAAGAGCCATTCAGCCAGTTACAACAGACCATTCAGAGCCCGGAATCTACTAAGATTTTTTTTGGTCCCCAAAAAGACGGGAGACTGGAGACCAATATTGGATCTCAGCAGACTCAACAAGTCTGTGAGAAAGACAAGATTTCGAATGGTCACACTTCAATCAATTTTGCCCTTCCTAGAGAAGGACAACTGGATGTGCTCAATAGATCTTCAGGATGCGTACTATCACATAAAAATTCACAGATGCTCCAGAAGATTTCTCCGCTTTCGGCTGGGGTCCAGTCATTATCAATTCAGAGCCCTGCCCTTTGGTCTCACTACTGCCCCCAGAGTGTTCACCAAATGTATGGCAGTGGTCACGGCTCACCTGAGACGCCAAGGATTCCAGGTGTTTCCGTATCTCGACGACTGGCTCCTTTCAGCCACCACCAGGCATCAACTTCTTCAAGCCAGGGATTACACCCTAAATCTCTGCACTCAATTAGGAATTTCGATCAACTACGAAAAATCCTCCTTATTGCCCTGCCAGTCTATTACTTTCATAGGCGCAAACTTAAACACTGTTCGGATGTCAGCAACCCTCACAGACCAAAGAATCTCAGATATTCAAAGTCACGTGAGGATCATCCTTGCCAGCAAAAAGGTGCAAGCCAGAATGGTTCTGAAGGTGTTGGACCTCATGGCTGCGGCTATTACCCTTCTTCCTCTGGCCCGCTTCCTCATGCGTCTTCTTCAGTGGATGTTGTACACTCAGTGGTCTTACCAACAACTTCCCATGCGTCACCAAATCCTGGTGACACAAATTTGCAAGAATCATCTATCATGGTGGATTACTTCTCCCCAGATTCACCAAGGCAGACCCTTTGTATCCCTGGCCCCGGTAGCCACAGTCACTACGGACGCCTCCCTGATCGGGTGGGGGGGTCATTATCAGGGCAGGATGGTTCATGGGACGTGGCAACCGTTCTAATACCACCTGCACATAAATGTCCTAGAGATGAGAGCAGTGCTTTTAACGTTGCAAGCCCTCAATGACTTTCTTCCCTTGGGAACAATTGCAGTTCACACAGACAACATGTCTGTAGTATGGTATATCAACAAACAGGGCGGAACCAAGTCCTACCCCTTGTGTCGAGAAGCTCTCAGACTTTGGCAATGGGCGATCTCCTCTCATCGGTTTCTGGTAGCAATGCATATCCCTGGGAAAACCAACATTCTAGCGGACAGATTGAGCAGAGCTATTCTCATGCCTCATGAGTGGTCTCTCAAACAATCTATAGTGGAGGAGATTTTTCTAGAATGGGGCCGCCCATGTTGCGATCTTTTTGCTACTCCCCAAAACAGCAAATGCCCAGACTTCTTTTCTCTCTTCCCGCTGCCAGGCCATCCCCCCAGAGACGCTCTAACCCAGGATTGGCCCCAGGGACTTCTTTATGCCTTTCCTCCCTTCCCGCTGATTCCACAAGTACTCCAGAAAGCCACCGTTTTCAGAGCCAAAATGATTCTCATTGCTCCCTATTGGCCTCGACAAATTTGGTTTCCATTCCTCCATCGTCACCTTTTGGTGCAGCTGTGGCATCTGGACCCAGTGCCAGACCTTCTGATTCACCAATCGGGTCAGCTGCGTCGGTCTATTCCTTCTCTCAACCTCACAGCGTGGTTGCTCCACTTCCTTCCTTAGCCAGGCTTCCTTTGATCTCTAATCCTGTTAGGGATATCATAGTGGCTTCCCTTAAATCCTCTACTAGAAGGATTTATACCAGAAAATGGAAACGCTTCTCTTGTTGGGCAAAAGCTAAAAATATAGATCCTTTTACTGCCCCTGTTCAAGCAGTTTTGGATTTCTTAGCGGAAATCTTTCACGCGGGCTCTTCATCTTCCACGGTCAAAGTTCAGTTGGCTGCTATCTCGAACTTTCATGTTGGGTTTGCAGATTACAACATTATGTCCCACAGGCTTTGTAGAGCCTTTCTAAAAGGAATTTTTCTCCTGAAACCTCCAGTCAGGAGTCCTCTTCCTTAATGGGACCTAAATCTCGTGCTGACATCCTTAATTCTTCCTCCCTTCGAGCCAGCTGTTTCATGTTCCCTGAAATTTCTTTCATGGAAAACACTCTTCCTTGTTGCTATTACCACGGCAAGGAGAGTGTCAGAACTTCATGCTCTCTCTGTTCGTCCCCCTTATTTGGTCTTCCACAAAGACAGGGTATCCTTGAGAACTAATCCAACCTTTTTGCCTAAGGTGGCCTCGAAAAATAATTTGAACCAATCTATTGACCTCCCTGTATTTTTCCCTAATTACTCAAACAGATCGGAACAAAAATTACATTATCTTGATGTTCACCGCCAACTGAGATATTATTTGAACAGAACAAAACAATTCAGGAAATCCGATCAGCTCTTTCTTTCTTCTGCTGATAATAAGAAAGGCCTTCCTGTCTCCAAAGTGACCTTATCTAGATGGCTTTCTTCCGTCATCTCTGAAATCTATCAGCTCAGGGGAAAACAGCTGTGCTCAAAACCCTAAAGCGCATTCAACCAGAAGCTTAGCCACTTCCACAGCTTTTCAGGCTAGACTTCCATTAGACACTATTTGTGCAGCAGCCACTTGGGCCACTCCTCATACCTTTGTTTCTCATTACAAATTGGATTTGGCCTCCAGGGATAGAGCCAGTTTTGGCTCTACAGTTCTCAAGAGTCTGTTCCATTGAGCCACCCAGGATAGAGGTGCTAGGGACGCGGTCCCATCAAGCAAGAATGAAGGCGAGATTGACAACTTAACATTGAGAAGTTATGTACCTACCATAACGTTCCATGTTAGTTGTCTTCTCTCGCCTTCTTTCTTGCGACCCTCCCTCCTGCCCCCTGGCCTGGACAGACCTTGGCCTGGACAGACCTTTTTTTCTCCCTATCTGGAAGAATGCTTCTTAAGACCAGCTAGTTCTGGTCTACCTTAGCCCATCCTTCAGGCTTTTTGCCTTTCCTTCCTTCTGGAAGTTTTTTGTGCTAGGTGTTATTGCCTATAGATAACAAACGAGATCTGGGTACTTACCGCCTTGCATCATGGGATATGGGGCTGCCTCGAGCTGGTAAAAGTGACTCTCGAGCTTAGCAAAGTGCCGAGTCAGAGCCGAGGATCGGCTCCGAACCCATCAAGCAAGAAAGAAGGTGAGAGAAGACAACTAACATGGAACGTTATGGTAGGTACATAACTTCTCATTACCACTGTTGACACATTTTTAACATAAGCATCTGTACAAGTCAGTGTGATAGTCAAATGACACAAAATTATTTACTAAACTCCAGCTAACTATGCTGGCATATGTTACACATGCACTCCCCTATTCTCCCTTGCAAGATGGCAATACCTCACATCACTGCACCCACTTTAAGTGCAACCTGGATAAGTGGATGGGGAATAGGAAATTTACACCAGGCCTGGCACCCATATCCCTTATGGATTGAGGTAGCTTATAAATGCCTGGCCCTTAATGTCCTATTTGGATGCAGGATATTATTCTTTTGGGAACACTTGGCTAGGCTTAGAAAGTCCCCTTGGATTATTAGCCTAGTAACACTATGAATATATGAATCTATGGTGGCTCAGGCCTCAAAAGTGGCTAGACATAGCATCAAATGCAGCCAAGAAGCAGTGGAGGCTTTCTCCACAGCAAGTGCTACTGGTTCTGTTTTCAGAAGGTATCCATAGCTATGCTCTCAGTCCCTTCTTGAGGACATTAAAGGCAATGTACTAGAAAATTCTTTAAACAGGGTTCTTTAATTTAGCCCTGGTGCAGCCAGCTTGATTAAAACCTTGCAAGAACAAGGTAACTGGTGAAGGATAGCAGACAAAATGTTCTTTCTTCTGTACCAGATACCATAGAAACTACCATGCAAAGCTCACTTCTTTTGCCTGCAGGAAGTGGAGTCCTCCCTCATAAGGTCAAGAAAATGCCCAGAAAAAGATTCCAAGACAAACCAGACAGGGACTTTAAGTTTAGGAGGCCTTCCTATCTAGACAAGTTATCCTAACTACCCTCTGTTCTCTTCCTACTTTGATCAATCTCTCCTTCTGTTTAAAAGACTCAGATCTTGTATAGAAAACTGGCAGTTCATTCCCACAGACAAATTGGTCTTTTCCATTATTTAACAGGTTACATTATGACTTGGAAGGAAGTTCCTTCATTCAAGGGCATTCCTCCTTCACCTCATGATCAAATAAAGTTAGTCTGTCTCATCATCCAAACTTTACTCAATCAAGGCCATACTTGGGAAAAGTGGGAAAAGGGTTCTATGCCAGACTTTCTTGTTTCAAGAAAAGAAGAATGGAGGCCAGTACTGGATCTGTCCATCCTAGAATGGAGACCAGTACTGGATATTTCCATCCTCACTTTTTTAAGGTTCCTGCTTTCAAGATGCTCCCTCTCTCAAAACTCTTCTGTCCTTCATTCTTTCATAAGTCTTTCAGGTGTTCCTGGATGTAAAGGACACCTACCTGTACATTCTGATTCTTTCTTCAGGAAATTTCTGAGGTTTTTGATTTCCACATTCAGTTGTCTGCTTTGCCTTTTGGACTTTTTAAAGCTCACAGAGTTTTCACAAAGTGTCTGGCTCAAGTCATAGTCTTCTGTAGGACTATGGGAATTTAAATATTCCCTTACTTGGACAACTCTTACTTCATCTCAACCTCTCCATGTCCCTATCCCAAAGTCTGAGTGTCATGATCAACCTCAAGAAATTCATGTTTGAACCAATCCAAGACCTAGTCTTCTTGGGCTGTAGACTAGACACCAAACTCACAGAAGGCTTTCCTGCCTCCAGATGAAGTGCAGAGTCTCTCCATTCACTTCCAATCCCTCCTACTTCTTCAGACTTGCACTGCAAGAGGAGAAATCCTCAGGACACTGGGATTCATGGATGCAACTATACCTATGGCTTTGTTTGTCAGACTCCATATGAGAAAGATCCAGTGGTAAGTGAAATCCAGCTGGTCTCAGCATTCCTGTTCTCTGGGCACTCAGATTCCCCTTCTCCCCCGCATAAAGAAAGAAGTCCAGTGGTGGATATCACATGGAAACCTCAACCCAGGCATATCTTTTAAAGCACAGACATCACAAAAGGAGTTACACACTGTTACTACAGAGACATTGCAAGGGAGAATGGATGGGCTCCCTGAGAATCCAGCGTCAATAGCCACTGAATCTGAAGTCAGTGAACATCAATCTGAAGGAGATGTGGGCGCTAATTCAGGCCCTGCAGATCTTGTCCAACTCCTGGGCTCCAGGTCTACTCTGAATTTTCACAGAACACTGTCATATGGTACATAACTCATTTACTCCAGAGCAGCTTAGCAATTCCTGACTGCTTACTTCCACCATAGGAACAGTGCAGCTGAGCTCATTTTCAGAAAATCCATTTGTAATACCATACAGAAAACAAATGTTCATAACTCTATAACCATAAGAGCTAGATGTAAAATGTAAATGCAAAACTTGTTCAGCAGACACAGATCTTTCCAATGGTGTAAATATTGATAGTGTGTATCCAAGTCATTATTAAATATTTGTCAAGGAATGCTGATATTATGCATATTTTTTACCTTTTTGGTAAAATAAATCACAATATCTTGATGAATGTACCATGTAGACCTATCCAAATTCTAATTACTTTGTTTGTATGAGTGTCAGCTTTAAAATGATACCTTAACCATTACTGTGTGATGCTCCTGTACTGAGATATTTGCAGAAATATGATTAATAATATATTTCTCACAATTGATAATTAAAGCATATCTCATCACCTGTAACAGATACAGATTCATTGTGTGGCTCAATGTCAGCTTCAAAATGATGCATCATGTGTGTCATCACCATGCTCCCTTGCAAAGATATGGGCATAATAATGAGAAATATCCTAATTTTCATAATGTGACAAATAAGCAGAGTATTTCATTTCTGTCTGTCACAGATGAGCATTCATTCTTTGCAGAAATTGATGTTTGTTTTTTCTGCTGTGAATATTACAATTAGGTTCATAGGTGTGTGAATATTAAAATTAGGTCCATAGGTGTGTACTAGGCTAATGGACCTGGGGCCTTTACAAGCCTAACCCATAAGATTACCCTGGCATCGTGCCACCCGACCTTAGTTCCCAGTGTCTCTGTCGAGTAAAGACACTGGAGTGATCCCTGGGGAGAATTTTCTATTTCCCATCCACTCATCAAGATTTCTCATGAAGAGGGCCAGTGAGGTGCTCTGCTTAACATCTACGGGAAATCTATTCCATAGCATGGGCAGTCTCTGGGTTATGAACCTGTCCCTCCAGCATGTTCTGTTGAGTGTGGTAATGAGGTTGAGGTCTCTGGAGTGGGTGGTGTGGAGGGATTTCTTTAGCTGTACTTCACCCCTGACTGTGCCTTACTCCCTTGCACACATTCACAAAAGTATGGCAAATATATTAATTTTCATAATCCTACAAGCAAACAAAACTGGGATATATCTGTCCATGTATGATACTCAATTTATATTATCACATGAAGTTGTACATTTTGATAGCTGCTTCAAAAGGATAGCTCACTCATCACCTTGCCATCTTTCCTAGCAGAGTTATTTACCAAAATATGAAAAAATGTAATACTGTTCATAACCGGAGTCATCTACAAACTGATATCTCTACATGTACAGCATACACATACTGTTCTTTTGCCATGTTGTAAGTAAAAATTCTCTTTAAAATAACATCTTACTTAAACTGACATGTTCCATAGCCAAGTTATTTACCAAAAAATATGAAAAAAATATAATTTTCATAACCTGAGTCATAAACACTCTATTGTACATGTGTACATCATACAGATACATTGCTTTTATCATTGCATAAGTATTACTACGGTTTTCAAAATGTGGTTTTATTAGCATGTTGACATGTTCCCTACCATTGTTATTTACCAAAATATGAAAATATCAGAAGTTTCATAGCCTAGGTCATAAACTATGATATATGTACATGCATACAATGTACCGATACAGTTCTTTAACCATCTTGCAACTATTAATACTGTCTTCAAAAAGTGGGTCTTAGCATGTTGAAATGTTTCCTACCACAATTTACCAAAATATGAAAATTATACATCAAAATATGAAAATTATCGTACTTTTCATAACCTGAGTCATAACATAAATATCTGTACATCTGATTACAGCATGCAATTGCAGTTATTGTACTGTGTTGTAAGTAGCATAAAGTACAGTTTTACTTACCATAGTGGTATTACGTGGCAATGTTTGTTTTTCCATCCTTTGTTACTAGGTACATGTTGCCAGTGTATCATGCATTGCTGCCATCACACTATTGTGCAGATCAGTCAAGACAGGTCAATGTCATCTTCATTTAGGTGAACTCAGTCATTTCTGAAAAGGTGAGCAACTTCTGCAGTGATGCTGTTATGGCCGATTGTTGATCCACCAACCCTGTGCATCAAGCTATGCATGAACCCATTCTGTAACTATGTGGCCTTATGTGCTGCCCTTTGGATGTTTGCATGTCTCACAAAACAGAAACGTGGCCATGACTACATGCATTCAAAAATTGCCTTGATTTGAAACCTCAGCTCTCCAAGTGGATGAGTGATGACATTGTTCCCTCCAATGTGCAAGAAAAGAATGTCAGGCTCAGGGTAGATGGAACACTTCTCTTCCAACAACTGCAGGAGTCCACCCCAATGCATACCTCTTCTTGCAATCCAGTGTACCTTCACGCTAGATGTGGGGAAACTTAAGTTGTAGTATTTGTCATTTCTGGAGGCATGGCTGGCAGCCCAGTGAAAGTAGGAATGGCCACACCCACACTCTCACTTGTTGTTTCCCTGTTCTTGATGCCATATCACTGTCACAAGGTAGAAGTATCTGCACAGAGAAGGAATGCAAGTTAGTTACTGATGATGTTTGAGGGATTTATTGTATTAGTAATACATATATATGTATATGATATGCATTACCTTGTTTGCCAGTTCAGATCTTCTCTCCTATCCACACCATCATTATTTTTTTGCTAAGATTCATTTGCAAAGATGATGCAGCGGTACATACCTAACAACCACAAAAACACCAACTGACACACTGTCATATTAGCAGTGGGTATAAATCACTGTAAACATAGACATTTGCTGTAGCCAACATACTGCATGAATGGATACTGACAAGGAACTACAGAAAGGGCAGGGCCAAACAGAAAAAGCAGGGCAAGGACTACCACTCCACTAATGAACCCAGGACAGGCATGGGACTTTAGTGGCAATCGAGGGCATCTGATGTGTCCCATACCTGTGCTGGCTACCCACTCAAATTGCTGATGTCAGCACTGCCTCAGGACCTCCTTCAGTGTCAGCAGTCTGCCTTACCTCTGCCTTTCTAGCCTGTTCTACCTGCTGTTTTGGCATCTTCCAGTAGTGTGACCTCAATTTGTCAGCTAATACAAACACTGAGGCATCCCTATAGCAGTTCTCTACCGGCAAGCTGCATCTGCAAAAGTCTGTGGCTGATTTACTTAAAGTACAGGAACATTACAGTTTATGTTAATGATTTAACCCTTCTATGATTGTAAATTTCATTAGAATGTATTCAGGGAGTGCACACTACTGGTAACCCCCACCCCCACCAGAGATCTCTCTAAACCCAATACTTTCTAGTATGGAATCATTATTTTACTCGGATACTTTTCACAGTACCTGGTAGTCTAAGTGACTACCCTTCCCCCATTCCCTCCCGCCCCTAAATCTCTCAAATTTATCTAAACCTAACCACTCCCACATGTCTACCAATCATCACCTGTACAATTTTGAATTTTAAAGTAGCCCACATTTCCACACTAATTCTAATCAACACCCATCCATTAGCACACATATATTAACCCTTTACTAATCCCTACCCTTTTAACCATTACAAAATGCTATCAATACATTGATGCTTTTAATACAAACAACCCTCGTTTCATACACATCTAACAGTTGTCACACCCTGTAATCAAAACAGACCAATCTTCACTATAGCCCCTCCCCCACCATTACAATACAACACCTATCCACGTACATATTCAGCTGCTCTGAGCTCCCACAGTCACCCTTCTATCTGATTTAATCCCTGCTCTACCACATACCCACAAACTCACAACTATCACCTCCCCTTCCAACATCTCACAACACACTAACCACATGCTGTTAGTCCCACTCTTCAACACACTAATAAAGCACACAATGTTACAATCACTAAAACACAAGCACTATTTACTACCTTATCTCTCCACATAGCCAACCTATTCACACTAGTCCTTCTTTATCATTTAACTTCTACACCCCCATCTACTATGACCACCCCACCAACAACTCTCCACTACCCATAAACCACCAATACAACTCCCAAATTTCACCCAACCTCTACAACACAGAAATAGACTACCTCCCACTTAAATACCATCAAACCAGACACAAAAATGAACCACTATTTAGAAACCGCAAACTAAGCAAACTTATAGCAACTTTATTCCATATATTATCAAAACTAAAACTCAGTGGTGACATCCACCCCAACCCTGGCCCCATGACTACCAATAAACAAACTATGACTTACACCTCAATCAACTCCACCATACCCCTTCACCTCAAAAACTCCCTGCTGTTCCTTAATATAAATTTAAGAAGTATACTAAAGAAAATCCATGACCTCCATGCACTAATTACATTCCCCTGACGTAACCATTTTTGACTGAAACTTGGCTTAAGCCACATGTCAGAAACAATGAAATACTACCCCCAGGGTTCAACATATATAGACTTGATTGTCAAAATAAATGTGGAGTAGGTGTAGCAATAATGTTTAAACAAAATCTAGCCCTAGAAGTCATCAACACCACACTTCCTACATCTAACAATGCAGAGTTACTCATCACCAAACTGAATAGCAATAAGAACAAAACACTAATTATAGTGGCTATCTATGTCCCTCCAGGAGATAACACTAGCACAATTGAAGGCATACTTCACTGGCTATCCACAACCTTCCACCAAGAAACCATAATTGAGCCAACACTGACTGGTCCACTTATAATTCCAATCATCCATTCAATTTCATAAACCTATATGGTTTCTCCTGGCTCATACAAAACCCCACAAGAATAGACAAAACCTCCAGACAATCCATCCTGGATTGCACTCTCACAAATAAAAATAACACACCCCTTCTAGCAGGATGTCTCTCCAATACCATAAGTGACCACCTACCCACATACCTAATCAGAAACAATTTTAGTCCACCTAGACAAGTAGTCTATAGGCTAATCCGCAACAACAAAAAAATGAATACCCACATTTTCAACTCCCTCTTCCAACAAATTAACTGGTCCCCCCTCAAAATGCTACCACTAGATTTTGCTATTCAACACTTTAACACCACCTTCCTCAACATCCTGAACAGTCTGGACCCTTGCAGAATAGCTAGAATAAAACATCACCATGCACCCTGGCTTAGAAACAACACCAAAGACCTACTAAAAGAAAGGGACAAGGCATGGGAACACTGGCTGTCTAAGAAAAGCAATGACAAACCTACTTTTCAAACAACTTAGGAATAAAGCCAAATCCCAGATAAAAGCAGACAGAAAAGCCTACTACATCACTGCACAGCAAATAAACAAACAAAAACAACCCCAAAAAATTCTGGGCCACTATAAACAAACTCCTGCAACCTGGTAGTACGTCCACCCCCAATCCAACCACCCCCCATCAAATGATGATATTGTAACACAATTTAACTCCTTTTTCATAAACACAATTCTCTCACTTATTATTGACTATGACCAAAACATCACTACTACAATCCCCGTAGCTAACAATGAGGGTGTAAACTGCTTCTCCTTTAACCCCGTCCCAACCCATACCATAAAAAACTACTCAGTAACCTCAAGCCCATCAACCTAGCTGCTGACAACCTCCCATCAGAATTCCTCAAAGCTTCCTCAGAAGTCGTAGCCTACCCCATTTCAATCCTCTTCAACCACTCTGAGAACTATGTCTCACTAATCTGGTAAGGCTTCTATATCACCCCACTGCATAAATGTGGCAACTCTACCGAGCTTACTAATTACAGGCCCACTGCCTTTCTTTCAGCTCTCTCCAAAATACTAGAACAATGTATTCAGTCCCAGCTTCTAAACTACCTTCTCTCCACTAACCTCCTATCAAACACACAACGTGGTTTTTGCCCCCAACACAGCACCACAACCGCCCTCCTCAGTTTTACTAACACAATAAATGAACACAGAAATCAGAATAAATATGTCTCATCCATCTTTCTAGATCTTTCAAAGGCATTCGACACAGTTTCACACCAAAAGCTGCTGTCAGAACTGGCCGCATTACATCTCAGTCATTCTTCCCTAGATTGGTTCCACAGCTACCTAACCAAACACAAGCAGGCTGTTAGATGGCAACAGGAGCTGTCATCTTTGCTCCCTGTTAACATAGGAGTTCCACAAGGCTCCATATTAGGCCCCCTATTTTTTACCGTCTTCACAAATCAACTCCATAAATCCACATCTCTCGCCTCTGTCATCCAATATGCAGGTGACTCTACCCTGATATGCTCCGCCCCCTCCCTAACACAACTACAGGCTATAACACAACAATCCTTCCTAGAAGTAGACTCCTGGCTAACTAACACTAACCTCATACTGAACCCAAACAAGGCCAAACTCATACTCTTTCTCCAGACCAAAACACCCAGTCCCGCAGCCACTTTTCAAATCCACTCCTCCAACAACACAATCATAAACACCAGCTCACATACCAAATTACTAGGTGTCACAATTGATAGCAAATTAAAATTTGACCTACACCTCACTCAAACCATTAAAAAACACACATCAAACTAGGTTCTCTTTACTGAATTAATCCTTTCCTAACTAGCCATTCTAGACTAAGCATCGCTAGGACTCATCTCTTATCTACTGTTCTCTATGCTTCTCCATCTTTACAAACCTTAACAAAACTGACCTTACCAAACTTGAATCAGCCTACAATAAAATAGCCAAGTTCGCCACTAGCTCCCCATATAGATCCCACCACTGCTCTGCCCTACAACAAATAAATAGGCTAGAATTCCCACAACAGCTAACATATACCCAACTTGTCTTTACTCACCAACTAATATACCAAACAAGCAGAACCCCAGCCCTACAACAATTACTCCAACCATATGCCAACACTCGGCAACTTCGATCCTCACACAAAACACTCCTCAAAGTATCCAAAAGCAACAAAAAAATGGGGACACCCTCTACTCCCATCACATTTCTATACTTTGGAACTCAATCCCTCAACACATCCTAAATGCTACCAACCTACTCCAATTCAAAACTCTGCTCAAAGACCACCTCACTAACAACTGGCTCTGCTCCTGCACCAAGCCAGGCTAATACTAGATAAGCCCACATCAAATTTCATCCCGTAAATTTTATAGTCTCCATGTATACCCCACTCTCACTTGTTAACCCCACCTATCAGTTACCTACAATACAAGTATAATTTGACAATTTATTTTCTTTTGTAAGGGTATACATATGTACACGCATTAAAGTATATTCAAATTAAGTAAAGATGGACCCCTGCCCTCAAAAAAAAAAAAAAAATAAAAATTATATATAAATAAAATATATTTTATATATAAAAATATACATATATAAAAATATACATATATATATATATATATATATATATATATATATATATATATATATATATAAACTTTACTATATTACAATAACTTTCTCCTTTTCACTAAAGTGCGTATTGTATATTGTACTTTCTTTATTGTCTCTAGATATTTGTTAAATTCTATGTAAAACAAACACTGTGCCTGTCAATGTTGTTCTTGTTTTATTGGAGCTTTTCTCCCTGGGCCTCCGCTGAAAATGGGCTCACACCCAGACGGACTATCCCGGTCAACAAATGTAAAATAAATAAACATGTGTCCATTCAGCAATGGACATAAGGAATCAAAGTGGGAAGTAATATAATGTCTCTTGCTCTAATCTACATACATTTACTTTACCAGAGGGGAGAGAGAGTGACAGGAGAGCCACACAAACAGCACATCAAAAAAGAAAGAGTTACCAAGACTTTCTTTTTGCAGGTGTCCTTTCCAGAAGGGACATAAGGCATCACAGTGACATGCTTGAAACCATGCATATCCAGGAAAGCAGCACAATGGGACTGCCATGAAGAGAGTCTCCCAAGTTCCCCACTGTCATCCAGGATGATTAATGGTGTTTAGGTATGACACCCACTGATGCACATAGTATTCAGCATCAGAGCTGGAGTGTCCAGGTTCCACAGTGCCATATGAATATATAACTTGATTTCTCTTGTACATTGAATAGTTTGCCTTTCCTACTGCCAGCAATCCACAAGACATTTATGCCCATGGTACTTGCCGAAGCATTCAACACACAGGTTGATCTTGTACATCAGGTATTCCCATGATGGTTCAGCACGTTTACCCTTGCAGGCACAGTTTTTTGCGTCTTGATTTCCACCACTTCACTGGAAAGTGTGAGCCATGCTTAAATCGGCTCAATGGCCTCTGGGACAGTAATCTCAGTTTATTTTTCCTCTTCTTGTAACTGGCAAGGAGGTGCAAGCCTAGGTTCCTTCTAAACTAACTGTTGCTGGAATAGCACATCCAGAGTTTGACAGTTGCTGCTGGCTGTTACTTTCACAAAATGTAATGAAAACATTGACTATGGCCACATCCCATAAGAAGCAGAACTACAGCCACCATTTGCAGGCCTTTCTGGCAGTTGGATACTGTGTTCTTAGCTGATCTGCTTGGTTTACCCCATTCATGTAAGTTTTGTACATATTTACAACCGGTGGACATGGCACCGATGCCTTTGCTCCATCATGCTTTGTCCTGTGTGTGCGCTGGAGACTGACAAGGTTGGGTTACTGTTTGACAGGAGAAATACTGGGTTGCTATCCTTCCATTTAGTAGCCAGCAGTGGTCCACTCTGCAACTGCTTGTAGTACCCTAGAGGTGCTTTACCAATAGCCTGTCTGTTGAATGTTAGAGGCCATCCTGACCTATTGGTGTGCATGTTTCCATAGCAGTATAGACCACCTTGCAGCAATTGCTGTGCCAGTGGGAAAGAGGTAAAAAGTTATCAAAGTAAGTGGGATGCTTCTTGCAAATCATTCCCCTAGTTAAGTCAACCTCAACTCGATGTGCCAGTATGACCTCTGTATTCTGCTTTGCTTTTCCAGTGTATACCTAGAATTCACGTATGTTCCCATTGTGAGTCTGCCAACACCCACATCTTAATACCATACCTCTCTGCCTTACCAGGCATAAGCTGTCTAAATGTCAAACATCCACAGAAGCTGACCATGGCTTTATCTACTGCCACCTCATGATGCACAAATTACTGTATCCTGCATGCATGAAGAACTGCATCCAGTATTGGCCATACATGTTGTAGCATGTCATGACCCACAGAGTCCTGTGGTAGCTTCAGGTGATTGTCATTGCAGTGGAAATACTGCTGAATTTTTTCAAACCTCTTTCGAGTCATGTACCTAGCTATTGAAAAGCAACTATATACGTGGTGTGTTTTCCAATACTGCCTGTATTCAGGAACATGTACAATAAACATGTGTATTCTGACACCTAGAAATGTGCGGATGTCTCCAGGACAAACAGGGCGCCACCGTGTATCAACCTTTTTTGCTGCAGCCTGCCTCTGTGCAGTTTTCTGATTGGTTTCATTGGCAATAAGTGTGTACAGCTCCTCTGGGAACATCATATTCAAGAAGTCCATCACTGTGCTGAGTCCACGTTGGTTACAGGGCCTACTGGACCCACAAAATCATCAATGTGTACTGCTTTAAGGCATTTTTCTCACGTGATCTTACATAGTGTGCATGCTCAGCGTACCTTACTGGATAGCTTGGTACACTTTGAAATGGAAAGTCCTGTATGGTTCAAAGATGGTGCTGTCTCAGTTATCAGTACCAACTGTACTGCATGAACTTGTTACTGAAATAGTAACAGATGTTCCTTGCTGAGGGACCATCATATCCTTGCTTGACAAAGAGCTACTTCATCTCAGATCTAGTGGATTTTTTCCATCCCAATCCACATACTCTGGACTATGAACCTCATGTACAGTGGGAGGCACATCCTCATCTTTGTCAGCACTTGGAACTGGCCTGGACTGTGGAAGACTTCATAGGTCTGTCAGTGATACCATGCGCATTCTTGAACACAGACAGAGGAAATTCATCGCCTGTGTCAAAATCAGAATGCACTTTGTGACCAGTGGTGTGTGTGCCACCCTTTCGTAGGAGTGCAAGTGGTACCTCATCCTCACTATCGTGGTCAGTTTCTCCATTAGTTGTCAGGTGTGCTGTGGCAAGTCACAGTGGTCTGTCTGGAATGGCTGGGACAAGGGCATCATCCATATCACAGGAAATTGCCTTCTCACTTAGACTTGTGAGTGGAATCTCATTGTCTGTGTCACAGTCTTCATCTTCACTCCGGTTGGCATTATGTTGTGGCTGGAAGTCCATACCCATGTCTGAACCACTGCTACTACCATCAGAGTCTGTTTCCTCACCCAGCAAGTAAATGTTGATTGATTTCTCCTCAGCGGATGACATCTTCATTGGAGGATGTGTTGCTTTTCACTTGGAATTACAGCTGAAAAACACAACAGTATAGAACATTCTGATGTTATTTACCTGCACAGAGGCAGTTGAAAAGCAACACAGCAGAACAATATAGAGTGAGCATGTGATACAGGAAACCACATGATACGATGTTCAATTGCAGTAGTTCACAAAACTATGAACTATGTAACCACAACGGATACATTAATGTGCATCTTAAAATACAAAAAATTGTAAAAATGAGAGAAGGAAACTAGTGTGTGTTGGGGGGGGGGTGGAGGCTTGAAAATGACTCAACATAGACAGAAACCCAAATTTGGCTTGTACATTCGTCAATATGATAACTTCTAGTTAAGTGAGTAAAAGTGGCAGCTGCTGAGAGTTTTACTGACAAGTGAGAATGACTCAGTGTTATATTGTAACTGCACTAATTATTAAAATGTGATAATTTCTGGTGCAGGTGTTATGTTACAAGAGTCATTGCCAGAGTAATTCAGTAGAAGTAGTATAACTGAAATTACTGAGCCCTTCCTCTCACCTAAATTCCACACATGATTGACAGCCAGGAATATTGCCCAAAATATATGGTTGCTTCATGCTGGTACTAGTGTGCAAGTAATAACATTTATCTCACTGAGCCAACCACTGAGTAGAATCAGAAATATCTAAATTATCTGGTTGATCCATGTAACAATTACTGCAAAAATAGTAATTAATTTTATCTCACCTAACCATCCCTCTGTTTTGAATAAGGCACAGAAGTGAAAAAGGCAGAGATATTGTCCAAAATATATCAACAGTAACGTATATCTCACTAAGCCTTTCCTTGCACCCAAACATGTTTTGACATGTATTATTATGGCATTTTTAGTACCAATTCCATTGGTGTAGATGGCCTGACTATGACCTAGGAAACCCAGGTTCCATGAGTAGAAAGGCCATCTCCTGCGGTTGGACTGGAGAACAGAAGTGTGCCTATTGTGCAGAGGAGGGCTTATCCAGGTAGCATGGTGTCATAAACCCCCTCAGAATACACTGATTGCTACATACTGTCTTGACATGACCACTGGATGCCAACTAGAACAATAATGTATAAACAAGTATTTTTCCCTGGGAACCCATGTAGGTGACTACATGCTCAATGCTGTTTCCTGAGCTAAATGTTGGAACATACGCTTGCATCTGTAAATACATGTTTTTTTATCATATCCTTGTATCTGAAAATATGTTTTGTTCATGTCTTATAAGATCTTATTCACCTGGGCTGTGCCTGCAAACGGTTCATTGAGATCAGTGCACTACCCCGGTAAACATAAAGAAGTAAGTAAACAGGCAAGTTCAAAGCTCTCACATTAACAGTTCACCAGAAATTGACAAGACAAATGCTTGTGAAAATGACTGTACAAGTCCACAACATTTTCTCAAGTTGCTGCTGTTACACGTATATGCAGGTTGCTTCCTCACTGCTACCTCTAAATGACAGACACCTTCTGTATACTGCTCTAATGTCAGACTGGGATAACTCTGAAATAACATAATAATTTATTTCAGGGTGTTGGGCGGCCATGGTGGTGCAGTGGTTAGCATTGTCACCTCACAGCAAGAGGTTCTCCGGTTCGATCCTTGGCTGGGGTGCCTTCTATGTGGAGTCTGCATGTCCTCCCTGTGGTCACGTGGGTTTCCTCCGGGTGCTCCGGTTTCCTTCCACATCCCAAAGACATGCTGTAGGTGGATTGAACACTCTAAATTGGCCCTAGGCATGTGTGCGTGTGTGTGTGTGTGTGTGTGTGTGTGTGTCTGTGTGTGTGTGTGTGCCTTCTGTGGAAGGTTAGGTGCCGGGCTGGCAACTCAACATCGCAAAACTCCACTGCCAATCATAAGCGGACAGGTGATTCGCTGTTGCGACCCCTAACTGGAAAAAGCCGGAAGAAGAATTTATCTCAGGGTGTTGCTTCCTTACCCCAGAAAGACAGCCACTGGTGTACACAACTGATGCACACATATCTGTGTATGCATATCTGATCCTTGACCCCCCCCAAAAAAAACAAACTCTACTCCAAATAAAAGTACACGTGTAACAGATTCTCCCCCCAATTTCCTTACTTCATCTGAGGCCTTTTGTTCCCTATTTTCTTACTTTATCTTACATCTATCCTCTTCAGCATGTGTAGAATTCATTCTGAAAGTGCACAAAGACTTGGCCAATAAAGGAGAGATTGGCACCTGTTTATCACAAGGTAAGATATTCATTCAAGTCTCCTTTCATTTGTTCCCAGTTAATTTGAGTACACACTTGAAAGCTGGATACATAAATAAAAACAAAAAAATTATATCATAACCATCTTTGAAACCTGAGCCAAATATATGTTTTTACACCATATTTGTACTACAATATGTTAACAAATAATAGATCAGCTCAGAGAACAGGTCATGGTACCATGCTATAAATTAAACTAAGCCAGTGAATCAGTATTATAACACAGCCAGCTCCCAGGACAACAAAATGACAAAATGGATCATCCGGTTATGCAAAAGCTTTTCCCCGAGACACTAATTAATTATTTTCCCCAATAACCCCTTCAGTTGTTTGTGTTATGTATGCACAAGCACCAAAATGACACACTAAACTACTTTGCTCAGCGGTCATGTCAGCAATCTAACCATATATGCACAAGCATTTCCCTGATATACAAATGTATTATTTCCCCAAGCAACATCTTCATTGGTATGTCCAGGTATACACAACCAACAAAGTCACCCAAGTGACCCTTTCAGTAAAATGTTGATGTATGTACAAGCACCAGAATGAAACATTTCCTAAAACGACTCTTCAGTAACATTTCCTAGTATGTACAAGAACCAGAGTGAATCATCACTCAAGTGACCCCTTCAGTAAAATGTTGATATTTGCACAAGCACCAAAATGAAACCAAATGATCCTTCAGTAACATTTTGCAGTGTGTACAAGCACCAAAATGAAACATTCACCCAAGCAACCTCTTCAGTAAAATATTAAAGTATGCACAATCACCAGAATGAAACATTTCTCCAAACGACCCTTCAGTAACATTTCCTAGTATGTGCAATCACAAAAATGAAGGATTCAACCCAAGTGACCCCTTCAATAAAATGTTGATGTTTGCACAAACACCAGAATGAAATATTTCCCCAAACAACCCTTCAGTAACACTTCCTGGTATGTACATGCACCAAAATGAAACATTCAGCCAAGTGACCCCTTCAGTAAAATGTTGAGGTATGCACAAGCACCAACAATGAAGAATTCACCCAAGCGGCCCCTTCAGTAAAATGCCAATGTATACACAAGCACCAAATTGAAACCTTTCCCCTAATGACCCTTCAATAACATTTCCCAGTATGTGCACTCACCAAAATGAAGCATTCACTCAAGTGACCCCTTCAGTACAAGACTGATTTATGCACAAGCACCAAAACTTTTTATCTTTTGTAAAGAAAAGCAAATGCTCTTTACTCTCAGTATATAAATCTTTCCAAAAGGCAAACACTCAGGCTTTTGAATAAGATTCCACATCCAACCTCTCAAATGTGTTCAGTGTTTCTGAGGCTGTGACTCTGGTAGAACTCCCCTGTTTCAAGAACCGATCAGCAGATAAAATAAATAGAGGGATCCAATAGTAGATTCTGCAAAAGTGAGAATAAGAAAAGGGAATATCTACTGTTGGCCATATTCACTAAACAAAATAAAAAATAAAAAAGCACAGAGAAAGCGAAGAACACGAACTACAGAAGCATAAATTCCAAAATAGTTTAATCCTCCAGTACCTCAGCTAGCAAGCCTTTCACAAAGTTAACATCACAGTAGCACAAGCTACACTTAAATAACAAATATCACATCATTAATCAATTAACTAAAACAATTAAACACTAATAATTAACACTTAGTGCAGGAAAGCTTTCCACTCAAGTTTTGTGTTTAAACCATAAGGCACCAAAGTGACAAACTTTAAAATATAGATATAACAGTTTGTTTTTAAGTGCAATATCATCCTTAATCAAAACTAGTTCTAAAATACATGCTTTGAAACTGGTACAAGACCCCAAGTGTACTACTGCATGAAAATGTGATGCCACAGGGCTATCCAAATTTTGATTCTTAATGTCTGTAACATGCTCTTGTACTCAGATTTTAAACATTATTTTGGTTTCTCCTATAGAGAAGAAACCACAGTGGCATGAGAGACAGTAAACTACTCCCTTAGACACACAGGAGAAAATAGCTCTAGGCTGAAAGAAATGCCATTTATTTTATCAAAAGTCCTAACCACATGAATACAAAGAGCATTTACCACAGAGAAAAGTATCAGAATTTTGTAAAGGAATAGTTATAATTTCAGTAGGCATAGAGAACAAATTATGAACAACCATGTCTTTTATATTTTCTGGCTCTCTTATAGGAGACAGTAAAGGAGGCAGGTAAATTCTTCATCCCAGACCTCCCATTATATAAGAATGGCCAGTAATATCTTACGATATTTACTAACTCAACACTATAAATATTATAAGTAGTGGCAAAATATATTTTTTTATCACTAATATTCTCTGCATGACTCCTATATCTATTCACAGACTTCATATCATCTGGAACAGTAACTACACTAGTGGTATCCCTTTTCAAGCACAGCAGTTTATTCAAATAATTAATAATTAATTCATTACTATATCCCCTTCGTTTAAAGGCTATACAAGAATGCAACATCTCTTCCTTGAGAGGTAGAATGTTATTACACAGCCTATTAATTCTGAGTAACTCATTATAAGGCAAAGCCTTTAAAATATGTGGGGGGGGGGGCGGCAGCTGTTACTATCTAAAAATGAGTACCATCATCAAATGTTTTGTGAATCTTAGTAATAATCATATTATCAACAACATTTAATTCCAAATCTAAAAAAATAACAGAAATGCCTTTTTGTACACCATCAAATTGTAAGCCAAAATGGTTTTCCTGAAGAGAAGCTACAAAAGAATCCACTAGCCATGCACCTCCCTTACATAAAAAATTAAATCATCAATAAATCTATTATAAAAGAACAATATACTTATTAAAAAACTCTAACTTATAAAGAAACTCTAACTCAAACCTTGCGTCTGTTGATAGATGCAGTTGTTATATTAAAAAAAGTTATGGGTTAAACTAACATATAACAATTCTATAACAAAAGTACTAACCAGGCTAGTGCCTAGGAAAAACCTAAGAGCTTCAAGTCCTACCTGATATGTAATACTCGTATAAAGGCTCTTGACATCAAGAACCAGCCAGAAAAAAATCTTCTTGACAAGTGAGGGACTCAATATTTTTTAGAAAATGAAAAGAATCTCTTATATAAGAGTCTAAATCCACTACATGCCTAAGCAAATAAGTATGAAGAAATAGACCCATATCATGTAAAAAATAATTCCCAGCTGAGACAATTGGCCTTCCAGGACAGGGAAAAACGTTCTTATGGATTTTTGGAAGGCAGTAAAATTTTACCAAACAACTGCTTTCCACTTTAAATTTGACTTCCGCATCTTGCTTGGAAAAGTAGCCAAGTCTGTAACCCTTATGTAACAAATCTTTAAAGCTGTCTATAGCTGCATGATATTCATGTTCACTAGCCACACGATATACATTGCTGTCAGAATGATGATCCATATATATTAAAATATTGCATATAGTGCAACAGAACTATTTTTTGACCTTTGTCTGAGGGCTTGATAACAATATTCCTCCTAGTACTAAGACATTGCAGTGCATTCCATTCAGCCTTAGTCAAATTATAACATACTTTAGCTTTTTCTTTTTTAAAGGTATTCAGACTTACCTCAGAAGCATAATTTACCATAGATGAAAACTCATGGATGGTATTATTAACAAAAGGAGGAATGAAATTACTACTACGTGGTGCCTTAGAAGTATCTAAAAGACAGTAAACATTAATGTCATTTTATGAAGCCATTGATGAATTACATGAGAAAAAAATCACATTCCCCACCCTCTCCAACTGTGTCAATGGAAGGGGCATCCTCAGACACAATCTTACTATTTTCAAAATAATCCAAGTGTAATTACCTAGACAGCTTAAACAATTCAAATTTACAAACCTATAATCGTGGCAAAGATGTGGGAATAAATTTTAACCCATGCTGTAATACTGATAATACTGTACAAGACAAAGGATTACCTGTAAAGTTTATGATCAAGTTGTCACCACTGGTAACACTGGTTGATTTTACTACATTACAAACATTAGTATAGTCAATATCTTCTTTTCTTACTGTTAAAGTACTGTCCCTCCTTATTGTTCTGGAAATATCCTTGTTTTCGATTATTATTGTTGCTTCCTGGTCTGTTGTGACTCTGAAAGTTTTCCTGCATATAATTGGGCTGTTGGGGCTGTGGAAGGGGGGAGGCCCTAGTTTCATTGTCAGATTCCCCAGCACTACTGTTGACTTCAGAAGAGGCAAAAGAAACATTTACTTGCCGTTTCCGCTTAGCAGAAGTGGCTACAGAGCCTCCATACGTGTTTTGTTTAACTGTCTTCTTGAAAATGTTCCCCAAGCTGTAATCTTGGAGGTCCCTTTCTAATTAAGTGTTAATTATTAGTTTCTGTTTGTCTTAGTTAATTGATTAATGATGTGATATTTGTTATTTAAGTGTAGCTTGTGCTACTGTGATTTTAACTCTGTGAAATACTTGCTAGCTGAGGCGCTGGAGTATTAAACAATTTTGGATTTTATGCTTCTGCAGTTGGTGTTCTTCACTTTCTCTGTGTTTTTTTTATTTTTTTAATATCTACTTTTAGACCCTTTGTCTATTTGCACAGAACAGAGGAATATTATGTGGGGTGGGAGGTGGGGGTGGAGGTGTTATGCAAGTGGTGGCTTGGATTGCATGAATCTCATTTGCTGCCACCACTTGCTTCATGAAAGGCATACAGAATCAGCTTGCTGTTATGATAGGAAATACAGAGTGCATTGCAAGCCGAATTTCTTGGAAAAATCAGATATGACGATCCTGTAACTCCACGCTGAAATTTAAGTTGAGGGGGTGACTGATAAAGTTATCTTATCTATCTAATTTATAAGTGACTGATAACATCATCTCACAAAGTGCTTGGATTAAAGCACAAAGACGCCACGAGACGTTAGTTGAAGTTAATGAGATAAACAAGTGGGGGATGGGGGAACAGATCCTATCAGCTTTGTAGATCACACCACAAAACATGGGATCACGCCATAAAAAGAAAGCCTGTCCCTTCAAGCTATTTACATCCCCTCACAGGACTATATTGTAGCAGATTTTCTAAGCAAATCAAGGGAAGGCTTTCCTGAATGGATGCTGAACAGGGAGTTCTTCCTAGTCATAGTCAACAAATTTGGTAGTATCCCACATATAGAATTATTTTTCCTCCATCCACAACAAACAACTTCCTCTCTTTTGCACCAGAACTCTGTGTTTTCAATCATGGAGAATGGATGTCTTGTCTTTTCTTTGGAAAGGAAAGTTCCTATAATCCTTCTTTTTACTTCTTCTTCACCCAAGATCTAGTTAAATATCCAGAGAGACAAACCAAAGATCTTACTGTTGACTCCCTTTTGGCTAAAGCAGCACTGGTTCCTCCTGCTCTGCCACTTAGCCAGGGACCATCACAAGTTACCTTACACAGTGGACTTGCTCTGATATAACTCTCAACCTCTTAGTATAAGAATTCTGGACAAAGCCAAGAATTATGTGTGGCAAAGGCCCAAAAATTGGGACACATTTTAAATATTGCTCTTATAAACACTGACAGTTGCTAGAATACAGGATTTGTGTTAACATGCATTTTCTGAAGGATATGAAACCTGAACCTCAAATATGTCATTATCTAGGAACTGCAATCCTCTGCGATTTGCCAGAAAACCACACATTTTATGAGGAAGAGACAAAAAAAATAAGTGGCAAAAATCTGGACATTCTGCAAAAGTCTGGACAGTTGAGAGATATGCCTGCTCACACAACAGAGGGACTCTTGTCTTCATCCTGGCCTGTCATCTCTCAACCTGGCACTATGGGTGATATGATTCTGATCCATTTCTGATACTAGTTTTCTGAGGATATGCTTTGGGTTCTCCAGGAGGAAAGGAAACCTGCTACCGGAAATCTTCAGTAACTAAAAGAAAAAGATTTACAATTGGTGTCATGCTCATAAACTGGACCCTGTACAAATGGTTGTTCTAATTGTCCTGTCTTATTTGTGTGAGCATTTAAAATCTGGCCTGGCATACTACTCTATCAAGGTACACCTCTCGGCCCTTTCTGCTTCCTTATCTCTTGATCCTACTCTTCTGTTTATAGTAGAGGCAAAACTGTTTCTGACAGGTGTACTCCACTTAAAGCCTCTTAGAAAAGCTAGTCCACCTTCTTGAAACTAACTTTCTTCCCGAAAATTCACTCTTTCCCATTTGAACCTGCAGTCTCTGCTTCTGTCAAATTCTGTACTTGGCAAACCATTCTCCTAGTAGCCCTTACCTCAGCTAGACAACTCTTGGAGCTCCAAGCCCTGATGGCATCCTCCTTCTGTAGATTTCATAAGGACAATGTCTTTGAGGGCCTATTCCTCTGTTATGCCTAAAGTGGTAAATGAACTATCCCTCAATCAGGCCATCAGTCTCTCTATGTTCTTCCTAACTCCAGAAAATAAGGCACTCACTGGAATACTGCAACAGTGATCTACTGTTATGATAAGTTCTTACACGACTGTACTTTACCTTCTTACTTTTTGTGGTGGTACCTGCCACCTTAACTGTGTGGGGTCGTCTTTTAGTCAGTTGGCTATTCACCACTTTATATATGACTCTACTTTTAAGGCACTTACATTATTAGCAATGACAATAAAGGGTATGTTGTTAAATGCCTTGGCCAGACTGAAATAAACTGTGTGAACAGATTGACCACTGTATGTGTGACATTCTCAGAGAAGTTAACTAAATGAGTGGGCATGATCTTCCTTTGATATCGTTTGACTGACGTGGGTCTATCTTGATAAGATTTTTAATATCATAGTTTATAATAAGTGTCTGTAGTTTCCCAGATCCATAGTAGGGCTACCATTGTTCAGGGGCATCACCACTGCAGTTCATCATACTTTGGGGATAAGTCCTGTAGCTAAGCTCAGGTTTAACAGTTTAAGGAGAGGTTCCATAATGGCATGGTTGGTGCTATTTATTAGGCATCTAGGTACATTTTCAGGCCCCATGGAAATAGTATTTTTAGTCTTAGAGACCACCTTTAGAGCCTGCCCCTTTGTGACATTAGCAGGTGTAAGGAGTTTGGGAATTTATGCAATTAAGATAGTTGTTTCAGGGGGTAAAGTTTGCACTAAATTTGCCTGCTAGTATATTTGCTAGGTCAACTGAGAATTGCCATTTTGGATAAGTTCAGAACACTGTCAGGTATTATTTCTTAGACACAAAAGAAAGGTTTATACTCATCCTTGGATTCAGAAGCTAATTTACATTCATGATTTGCTTTGTTAGCCCTGACAGTAGCATTTAGCCATTACTGACATTTTGATGCAGTCTTAATTATGAGCAGTTTTAGATCTGTTGTATCATTTTCCTTTCTCTTGCTATAATTTTTATTTTAAGCTGGTGAACCATAAGCATGGTTTGCTCTTAAACATTCCATTATATTTGTAGGGGCAGCCATGTTTAGGCACTTATCTTAAGTGGGAAGATAAGTCCTTTGTATAAATAATAACTGTGTTGGTGACAGGTTTGTTGCTGTTACAAGTGACTTTGTATAGCTCATCATAGAACTTGTGGAGGTTTGTCTGTTTGAAGTACTTGAATTTAGAAGTCTGTTTGAAGTACTTGAATTCAGAATTATTGACTGCAGAGGTTTAAGACATTTTAAAAGAGAAGTTTACGAGTTTATAGTCAGACTTAACCAGGGATGGAGAAATTAAAGGTGGTTTGCATATAGTGGCTATATTAGATAGGACCAAGTCAAGAATAATATGTCCTCTAGTTGGTTTGATAACTGTTTGTTCCAGAGATTATTTTTATTTATTAAGCCTTAGAATCTCTGGTCTTCCCTAACTTTGGAGGTATAGATGCTTCAGTTTATTGAAGGGTAGTTCTAATCTCCCATTATAAAGGCATTTTTGGTGATAGCTGGTTCTTCAGATACATTTAGGAATCGTATGTGATTGTCAGGCGGCATGGACAGTATTCTGTAAGTTCCAAGTTCAAACTCAAATTTATTATTGTACTTATAAACTAAGCACTTTACAAAACAAACCATTATTCAAAGAGTACAACAATTATAATGATAAAATAAACTATATAAACAAGCAATGATTTGCAGAAAAAAAGCTCTTGCTAAAGCAACATGACTGTACTTACACAGAACAATAATAAAAAAAATAGAAATGTAACAGGAGCACCAATACCTCTAAGGTTATGGAAGACCAGAGAGTCTAAGGCTTAACAAATAAAAAAAATCCCCGGCACAAATAGTTAACAAACCAACAAGAGGGTGTACTATTCTTGACCTGGTCCTAACTAATATAACCACTATATGCAGCACACCCCTTCTCCATCCCTGGTTAAATCTGACTTATAAACTTCTCTTTTAACATCTCTAAAACCTCTACAGTCAAAGACTGAATTATTAGTGTCAAGTAGTTCATTGTCTGTGAGGTATATGCTAGTTCCTCCACTTCCTGATAGTATGAAGTGCTTTAAGGCTGGCAACAGAGGGGATATGAGCAGGTTTACTTTCCATTTTGTCCAGGTGGGTCTTGGATTTAGTTTGGTCGAATTGCTCAAGATATACTGTTTATAGTTTGGTTAGGTATAGGATGTAGAAGGAGAATTAAGCTACATGAAGGCAAAACTAATTCTAAGAAGCTAAAATCAGTTAAGTGCATCCATGCAGACACAATATGTGAACAATGCAGCTGGCACAGCAACTACCACAGCAATAAGGAGTCTACGATCACCTAATAGCAAGGCAGGAACACTGAAGGTCACAGCACATAGCTAATGGTGGCCCAGGGCAAACACACTCAACCTACAACAATACCTTAGCAATTAAATGCTTGACAAGCAACTGATTACATCCTCATGCAACCAAATGCAGCAAATCTGAAATGCTGAATGAGCACACACTAGCTAATGGACAAATACTCACCAGTGTTGTCTCATTACTCTAAGGGTGACTACTGAAAATCTCTAGCCAGCTACTTTACAGCAGCAGATACAATGACAGTGTGCAGAGCACTGCAGTGTGCAAAGCAGCACAATATATCATAAACCAGAAAATTGTAACGGCCAGTCAGAATACAACATACAACTAGGCAAGCAGTAATTAGAACTCTGAGAGTAGCAGTAGATTACTCTCACACTCACAAGATAATTACTAGTAATGTTTCAAGATGACTTCCAAACACTGCCAAGCTAAGTTGTGCCCAAAAAGCAATATGCACTGAAATCAACAAAAACAAACCAAAAAAGTGTCTCAGATATAATTTAAGTAATTAGAGCAATGGCCCACAAGTTGATCAATAGATAACAAACCAGAAAATTGAAACAGCCAATCAATCTATACCCCACATTTTAATATAGTCTCAGGACTGAACAAAATAACCAAAGGATGAAATAGACTAATACAGTAACCACAACTAAATTAACAATCCAGAACTTTGTTTTGTATATCTTATGTTTTTGTGTCACTGGTAAAAATTATTCTTAATCTTCCAATAAGGCAGTCCATCCCTCTCCAAAAGCTGCCTTAATTTTCCAGCAAGGCCTTGTGTAACTCCAGATAATGAAATAGTCTCTGATTTATGAAGGTTACTCTTGCTGTATCTTTTCCAGAGTTTTTTTTCATAGAAAGTAGTTCAGAAACCATTTTGACTTAGTACTTTTAACAACCTCCAAGCTACTTGGCCTTTGGCAAAATCCTCATTTTAACTCAGTAGACAACCAATACACTTGTTCTCCTGCCTCTAACCTTCATAGTACAGTGTTGTAATACAGACTCTTAGGATTCATGTCTGCAGGAACCCAGAGGACAGCTCGAATACCAGAGCTCTCACCTTCAGCACTCTGGTCTGGTAGACTCCCTTCCCTTTCAACGTCAGAACATTAGTGCTATAAAGGGAAATCAGCCAGCACCATTTTCACTTCTTTTTTGTCACAGTTCGATGACCACCACAATCACTACTGTAGCATTGTCAGTTCATTGGGTACCAGAATCAAGAACTCAGACAAATATCCTGTTGGAGAAAGTTATCTTTTCCTTAGTGCTTGTGATTGTAGATAGAGCATAAAGTTAACTGAATGGGAAGCAAATTCTGCACAAAGATGTTTTAACGTTTTCTTGTTTTTTATGCTTAGGTCTGCAGCATGATGTGCCTAAATGTCCCTAGTGTCTGCACTTTAACTCTATGACTATCAATCATAGGGCAGAGTCCTTACAAACATATTTGAAGAAGAATTGCATGGCTGGCCTAGACATGCTATGTCATTTTCCAGTCCATCTTCAGACCTTTCCAAGAAAGTGATAGGATAGATTCCTGTCCCACAGACTTCCCATACTCTGGAACAGGCTACCCATCTATGTTAAGCAAAGTTCTTCATTAGCACTCTTCAAGAAAAAATCTTGATGAGTGGATGGGAAATAGGAAATACACCCCGGGGATCACTTCTGTGTCTCTGCTCGACAGTGGCACAGGAAAATAACTTTCTTGGGTGGCGTAAGCCAGGGAACCTTATTGGCTAGGCTTATGTAGGCCCTTTGTGCTGATAGCCTAGTTCCTACCTATGAACCTATGAAAATAAAGAAGAACCTTTGGAAGAAAAGTGTTTGGGATGCCAACAACATTCCCTAACAGTGCCCCGTGGCACAAAGGTTTCGATACTGGTGAGAGCACTTTCCCAAGCTCTGTATCCAATGACTGGTGCATCCAAGGCATCTGGCATGACCTAACTGGTGGCTGTCATGTTATCAGTCAAGTCCACATCCTTATAAGCCAAAGCCACATCAGTCAGGCCCAGAGCCACTTTGCAGGCCCCAACCTCCAAATCACAAGTAATGGTATTTGAAGGCAACAGTGGTACTCCTCAGATTTTTGTCAAAGAGGAGGCTGAAGAGGACTGGATTCAGGTCACAGCCACTTGTCCATGGCCTGAGGCCATTAATTAGCCTGAGTACACACCAAAGTTGAGACTCAAACTGTCAAAATCAAAGCAGACATTCGTCAGTTTGCTCCATCTGCAGCTGTCTAGGTCTCAGGCCCAGTACCCCTAGGTCACTTCCCAGGACATGTTCTAACTGGTACAGGATTTTATAAATTTCATAATGTACAGATGGCCAGCACCCGAAAAAGATCCTGCTCCAGCAATAACCCCTGCTGAGAGTGAGAGTAACAGGAACCTTCTCTACAGGCAGACTCAGATTCCTATGACTTTACAGCATTGAAGTTAGCATACTTGGATCAGTTCTCCCCAGCCTTAAGATTCTGATTCTGAAGACATTCTGCCATTGGCCTTGCCACCTAATGACTCATCCTTTAGAGACAGCCATCACAAAATGAAGAAATCTTTCAACTGGGGGTCTAAAGAGTTCTCTCAGGCACAGATCAGGTACAGACAACTTCTGGGCCTGCCCGAATCTACACATGCCTACAGTCTTAGAAGTCTTGGGTGATGTTTTTCATGGAACATCCTTACAGCAAGATTCCCACTCTCTCCTGCTCCTAATAAGTTAGACTATGTATATATGGTCCACAGATCCCACAAACACCTCTTTAAGAACCCCAATAGTGGATCTAGCTGTGATATCTCTGGACTCCAGTAAGGAATCTTGTGGAGCTTTATCAAAGAGTATTAAACCAACATCAAGGTGAATAAGATCCTGGATCAGGCTGGAAAGAAAACATACATTTCAGCTGGCATGGCTGTTAGTGCTATCAGCTGCTAGCTTTATATGTTCAAGTCAGTCTCCTTGAATAACTGAGGTAGAAGGCAGTGGGACTACAGGACAAGAGCCTTAAGAAGGAAATGCTGGACTTATGCATCCTCAATGCTCATGTTGCCAGGCACTCTGTGAAGCATGGCTATGATGCATTTAATGCATTATGCTGGGCGGCTGCTACAGGGTATGTAAGGAGGAGACATGTGACTGAGGAGTCAGCCCTTCCAGAGCGTGTTAAGGTGGAGTTCCTTGATGACCAATTGGTAAGGAGCTTCTGTTTGGGCCACATCCTGAAAAAAAAATGTTCAAAAAGATGGAGGAGAAGGGGAAAACTATGCAGCCTGCCAAAGACCTTTTCATTTTTTTTTTTTCAATAATATTTTTTTATTATTTTTCACAACCATATTACAAATTCACACATTATATACAATATATACAAAATGCTTCCATTGGTTAATTTCACATATATATCAACCTCATGTATTGATCAAAGGTACAGCACTCACAATCAAAAGGAAAATAATAAAAAAAAAAAAATCCAACATTAACAAATCCAAGCCAACAATCTGTCTTTTCTGTACATTTTCTATCTAATCTAAGGTTGATTTAGACTATATTCTGGTTCCCGAGAAAAAGTGGATAGTAACCTCTTAAGCCAAAACAATATTAAAAATTTGCTCCCAGATTTTTATGTTGTTGATATTTTTCTTGTGATCACTAACTAACAGTTTATGCGCTAAGATGTGTTTTATTGCCAACAATCTGAAATTTTCCCACAATGTCTGGGCTGGGTTCAACCAATTTGTGGCTATATATAATTTCATTAATAGGCAAATATTCATAATTACAATCGTTTTTGATTTATTTAGATTCTCAGGGGGAATATGAAGAATCATAAACTCCCAAGAGAGTGTTGAATTTTGGTAACCCATTTTTTGTAACTGCAATTTTAATGAATTCCACAATTTATAAATGCACTTACAACTCCAGAACATGTGAAGCAAATCTGCTGTCTGATCAAAGCAATGTGGGCATATGGGTGAATTCTTTGCATCAAATTTGTGCAAAGTGAGACGAGTATAGTATGCATTGTTAAATATCATCAGCTGCGTAAATACCAATTTCTGAAGGGATACGGACTTTAATGTTAACTTAAATGCCTCCAATATCTTATTGTCGTCTGGGAATATCAATTTCTCTCTCCAGTAACTCGATAAAAGAATATAATTATTATACTTCCTCTCTTTTATCAATTTACATGCTGCGGTTATATATTTTCTATCCTGCAACAGCGCTTCCCATAGATTACGAGAAATGATTAAATCTTCCCCTTTCATTTCAAAGTTGTTAAAATAGTTTATAACCAAGTCTTTTAGCTGTCTTACTATAATTAAATAGGAAATACGTAGTTCTATTTCTTTTAAAATATCCTGTACTGGTACTCCTAGAAAAGGATATAAATCGAGTACAGTTAACTCCATGATTAAAGGGAATTTCTTTAGATCAATCAATTGACCACCAATTGTTAAATTTGGGTTCCTATGAAACGGTTGGAAAACCATCATATATTTTAGTAAATTTAAGGAAGCGAAAAGAGTTTGAATTGCCGTTACATAACTTTTGATGTGCTCCATTAGCTTATATTTACTCATTGTCCAATTATTTAAAAAGGGTAATGCTTTAGCGTTGACTCCCACTTCATTTATATGCTTGTACGTTAAGAGCACCCATTTGGGTGTCCATTTTCTATTATCACTATAGAACAAAGACCTTTTCATACCACACCAGCCAGATATGTTAGGAATTATCCAAGTAAGAGTTGACACTTTTCTCCCAATCAAAGCAAAGGAAAAACGCAAAAAGGGGAAAACAACAAATTCTTTAAGAAGTGGCAATCCAACTCCAAAAGTAGACCAGGGGGCCTCGGGCTCAGGTAACCTACAGGGAGCAGCTATTATTCTCCACAGCACCTCTAATTCCCTCCTCAGAGGCCCATCCTGGATTTATTAAGACTAAATAAACCTGTTAGCACCAAAGTTCAAAATGCTAATCTTAGAAAAATTGCTTCCATTGATCCTCCCAGGAGCCTTAATGGATCTGAAAGGAAAACTCACCATTAGGTTGCATTTCTCCATACAATTTGGTTCCAGTGTTCTGCAGGTATGAGAAACATGCTTGTACCTTATAAAATGTTCATTGTCTTGTTGTAGAATCAAAGGAAGGGAATGCCCATCCACTTTTTTTAAAGCTTAATTTCTCACATGCTTTGCAGAGGAATTTGTCTGCACTTGCATGACTTACCACAGACACAGAGAAATCTAGTTTACCCTGTCAGGTACTGTTGACAATCTTATGTTGTTGTTTGTCTTTTCGGCTTTTCCCGGTTAGGGGTTGCCACAGCGGGACTCCGGTCCGCTAATGATTGGCAGTAGATTTTTTATGGTGTCGAGTTGCCAGCTTGATGCCCAACCTTCAGTGAAGGCACGCCCATTCACGCATGTCTTTTGGAGGTCACTTGACTGCAGGGAGGACATGCAGACTCCACACAGAAGGCACTCCAACCATGAATTGAACAGGAGAACCTCTTGCTGTGAGGCAACAACGCTACCAATGTACCACTGTGGCTTCACTGTTGACAGTCTTATACGGGCAATTAATGTAAACACAAAAAACAAACTTCTTGAACTACAAACGGCACTGCAGTGGCAACCGAGTAAAAACAACTATTTAATAAAGTGCACTTTATTAAACAGTTGTTTTTACTCGGTTGCCGCTCCAGTGCCGTTTTTAGTTATATGGGCAATTAGTCCTGATGATGTCAGGAGCTCAATTGCTGCTGTATAAAGGCAGAAATGTGTGAAACTGTTTTCCACTGTCTTTATTGCAGAGAGGAAGAGAAATCGTACTAATTCATAGGTGCTTCCAACGTAGCCATGCCTTTCATAGCAGAACGAAGCAACTAGGTCAGTCAGGGGTTCTAAAGCAGTTGTCACTTCTTATGGCAAATTTACATAAGCAATGTCACAGTATTGGAATGCTAAGCTTTAAATGTTGGTTATTTATACTACTTTATATATTAAGATGACTTAAATGTATCTGTCAGAGATTTCTTTGCCTTTCAGAGAAGTCAGAAAATGAAATACATATTTACCATTTTCATGCCCCCTTTCCAGGACAGAACTTCCCACGTCAGGACTTGATTTGCAGGAAGAGAGACCGCTATCAACCCTATCAAATAGATACACTGACACTGTTTATAAGAAGGACTTTTATGCTATTTTGTGAGATACTTCCAGAGGGGGGTGCACATCTGGGACACTTTTCCATGGGAATCAATATCTCCCATTGACTTTGATTCAGTCCTTATACAGGTGGAATGCATGAACATTTTTGAGTCTACAAAAGAAATGTGACTGTTGACACCAACCATGATATACCGCCGGATTTACTTTAGCATACATATGCTATGTACCCTTTCATTAAAAACATTAAGAAAAGGAAATTGCAAGTACTTTAATCATGTGTACACATGCATCTGTGCCTGTGTGTCCCCATATGTGTGTTTTATATATATACACACACACACACACACATATATATATATATATATATATATATATATATATCTCATTCAGAAGCTGAACTTTCCAAATGTTGAATTTCATATGGATATATATATATATATATATATATATATATATATATATATATATATATATATATATATATATATATACATATATCTCATTCAGAAGCTGAACTTTCCAAATGTTGAATTTCATATGGTCAAGACCGTAAGATTCACTTTTTGGAATGTCGAATTTCAGAAAACAATACAAATCTGTGTTTTTGCAGGGGGCAAACCACCTGTGCCCCACTGCATATTATATATACCAACTTTGAGGCTGCACTATAGTGGGGCAAAGGGTAAATTCCCCAATCCCCACTGTACCGCTTTAACATTTCGTAAAGTTGATCATAGAGTCTCGACCATATGAGGTTCAACTTTCTGAAGAGTGAAGCTTCTGCATTGGACCCATATTTATATATATATATATATATATATATATATATATATATATATATATCTCAAGGAGTCACATCTGTATCAAGGAGTCACATTTGTAAAAGTGATTTTTGTTGTAATTTAAATCACTAGATGTGCAGAATAACAGGAAAAAATTGAAAGAATAATGCCACAATATATCACTACTTCAGAAAAAATAATTATTTGAAGTTAAGGAATAGAAAGTCGGTCACGTTTTGTTGTAGACTTAATTTAGTAAGGGGAAAAAGAACATGAAATTAGTTATAAAAAATAGTTATAAAAAATGAAAATAATAAAGAATTTTTAGTATAGTGACAGTTTTGATACTTCAGGAACAGAGTGTGTGTGTGTGTGTGTGTGTGTGTGTGTGTGTGTGTGTGTGTGTGTGTGTGTGTGTGTGTGTGTGTGTTTTGGGGACAGGGGCTGTCTGTCGGTTTATCTTGGACTACAAAAAGGATACTTTTAACAAAGACCAGCAATTTAGCTAACTTTTGGCTGCAGCTGTATAAATCCTTTGTATAATGTAAAACAGGTTCTGAGACACACATAAGTGAGAGTCATTCCAAAAAAAGTAGCAGTCCTTTTACAGAAGGTGTATAAAATGACAGTGGATGACACTATATGTCAATGGGATGGGATGGGAATACACCTCTACTTCCTTATGTCTAGCATGACTCATATAAAAAGAGACTTGAAATGGATTATTGGAAAGAGAAAGGGTTGAAGAAAAACAAGATCACATTAACAGATCAAGTCCCAGTGGCAGCCATTTGTGGAAAAACATACTAAAATTGTGTAAGAAGCACTTAGAGTGATTTTGAGGTGTTAAAATAGCTCAGAAAACAAACAAGGCAAGGTTTTCTTTGAAGGATGCCTACCTCCATATTCCCATAGCTTGCAGAAACAGACAGTTCCTAAGATTTAAGGCAGGTAATTCTTATTTCAATTTACTTCTTTTTCCTTTGGCTTATCTGCTACATCCAGGGTTTATAGGTTCATATAGGTTCATAGGTAGGTACTAGGTTATTGGCCCAAGGGCCTATATAAGCCTAGCCATAAAGGTACCCTGGCTTTCGCCACCCAAGAAAATTATTTTCTTTTGCCCCTGTCAAGCAGAGCCACAGAGGTGATCCCCGGGGTGAATTTCCTACTTCCCATCCAGTCATCAAGATTTTTCTTGAAGAGTGCTAATGAGGAGCTTTGTTTGATATAGATAGGTAGTTTGTTCCAGAGTATGGGAAGTCTCTGTGACAGGAATCTATCCCTCCAGCATGTTCTGTTTATTGTAGTGACAAGGTTTAGGTCCCTAGAGCATGTAGCTCAGAGGGATTGGGATTTCTTTAAGTGGAGCATGTCCAACAGCTCTGAGTTTGACATAGCTTTGTATGTTAGGCAGAGATCACTTTTGAGTAGGAATATTTTGAGACGGTCTGTGCTGGGCATCTGTTTGAGGCTGGTAATCCTCTTTGTGAGGTATTTCTGCGGCCTTTCCAGTTGTTGTAGATGTCTTGTGAGGCACATATCAAAAGGGGTTTTGTACTCTATAATGGGTCTAATGAGTGATGAGTAGAGGGGAGCAATGACCTCTTTTTTCCTAGATGAGAAACCTTTTGTGATGAGGTGTGCCACGTAGAAGGATTTCCTGACTACTGTGGCGATGTGATTATTAAAGAGACTACTGTCCACCTGTGTCCCAAGGTCTCTTATCACACTTCCGGTGTTAAGTAGACTACCACCTATGTGGTAGCTTATGGGTACAGAGTTTTTACCAAAGGGGATGACAATGCACTTTTTGGCATTGAGCTTGAGACCATGGCATTGACACCAGGCATCTGTTTCCGTGAGGCCCTTTTGTAGGATGTCCACATTGTTAGGAGTTTCGATTATGGCTCCTAGCTTGCAGTCATCTGCGAACTTCATTAGCCAAAGACCTTCTGTGTTAGCCTGTACTTCAGAAAAGTAGATACCAAACAGGAGATGGCCCAGGACGGAACCCTGTGATACTCCACTTGTCACTGGTCTGAAGTCGGATTTGGAGTCTGCTACTTTCACAGTGTGGGTTCTGTCAGTGAGCCAGTTGACAACCCATCTTGTGACATAGGGAGTTATACCTAGTTTAGGGTCTTTATGAAACTCTTTGCTTCAATAATTGCTTTTTGCAGGACAAAGGATATACACTTCAACCTATACGTAAACATTAGCCTGACTGATACCTCTTCTGTACTGGAGATTCAAAGAACCATACAGATTGATATACATTGATCTGATGTTGTCAGTTTTCATTCATTCCTCAAGAGGTGGGTTCAGATCCAACCCTTGGATCTGACTCAGCCATTATTTTAGCTCATGGCAGCTAAAAACCTCTCGAGCTCCTCCCTTACCCACAATGCACCAGACCCTAACATACCTCAGATCTCGTTTGCCACATTCTTGTTTGGATGTGGTCACTTTGAACTCTTGATAGTTTGAGTAGAGTGAGAAGATAAGTTAATTATTTTCTTTTTTCCTATGAGAATCTTAAATTTCTTACCTCCCTTTTACATGTTTTTAGAGTAATCATCTTTCCATCATTAGTAAGCTTTTCCCTTTTTTTCACATTTCTAGTGTAATTACAAATTACCATTGTTGGTATTTTTTGTCTTTTGTCTCTTTGCCTTTTTGCTCTTAGTAAAACAAAAAAAAATGTTTATTTTATTAAAAATGTCTGTAAAGGGTCCATCTGGATTTAGAAAGTGCCAGAAATATGGGCACAAGTTGCCTCCTCTGATACACATGCTTTGTATGTCTACTGTTTGGGTCCAGACCATTTACATGTAGATTGCTCCATCTCCAAGGCCTTCAACCCATGAGCAATCACAGGCAGAAAAAAATAAGTTAATTCTGAAAGGACTGTTACCTTCTTTCTTTTTTAGAGGCTATTTTAGGGACTCAACCCCCCCAAACCTAAACTTAAGGAGCCTTTGGCTAAGCCTTCAGGGCCTTATGGATCCTTGAATCCCTCGTCAGATCCTACCATGGAACCACCATAGAAACAACACAGAATGTTGGATCTGAAGACTGTTCCAGCTCAGCCAGCATTAGAGTTGAAAATGGATCCTAGCTTTTCAGATCCGAAGCCTTTGCCCAGGACCAGATATTCCCCTCCATTGACCTGGTACCCTCTAGAGTACCTTCCCTGTATCTTGAGTCCCATTGGCACTCTATGTCCCCATCAGTAACTTCTTCCAGAAGTCTAACTGAGGCTGATGTAGACAGAATGATCAGGGAATTTCTCTTGGTGCAGATACAGATAAGAGTTCTCCCAGCTCCTACCCTTCGGGTTAGGAAGTCCTTGCTTATACAACTCCAACAGTCTTGGCTCCTACTCTCATCTGATGTATTGTTTTGATCCGAGTCTGCTAGGACCATCTGGATTGGATCTGATGATTTTAGTATTTTTGGCACCGAGGCTGTCTCTGAGTGCACTGCCTCCAACAGCTTTGGAGCCAGGTGACTTTCAGAGCAAAGAATCCCTGTCGAATCCAAGGCATTAGAGTAGACTCCAAAATTGTCAGAGCTGTCTCTTCTCCTCAGAGTCTCAGCATTGGACAGCTCGGCTCTGATGTCTGCCTCAGGTGGACTGCCTTCAGGGCAGGGGGTGCCGATGGGTAGAAGAGTGGTTTCTCGGCTGCATCTGCCTTTGAGGTGGTGGAGAGAGTGTTCTCTGCTTCTGATGGATGGTCACTACCCCCTTGAATCTCCCCTCTGGATCCCATGTGCCTCTGCGGCTTGAGCCTCAGCATTCTACACGACAAGGACAACCAGCCCAAAGTCTCCAGGTTACCCAGCAGCATATTACTACCCCTTCAAATAGTTCTCCAGGGAAGAAGGCCCTGGAAGAGGAAATGCAAGAAGAGGTGCTTGGACTCTCCTCATGAGCCTGTCACTGAAGATACTGATTTTGATGAAGGGGAAGGGTCCCCAAGATGAACACCTGAAGATGTATCATTCAAAGACATCCTTGAGATTCTTAAGCAGAGGGGTGGTTGATAACCCTTCCCCAGAGGAATTGGTATTCCTGGAGACCTTTGGGTTTGGCCCATCTAACCCCTGTGTAACTCCACTTGCCAATGAGATCATTGACTTGATCTCTAGGTGGGCATGGAAGGAGCCAGATGTAGTTGAGCTAATCCTCAAAAGACTGGATCAGATTCTGGCACCACCTGTAGGAAGGGAGTTTTGGAGCAAGGGAGTGCATGTAGATGCTATCATCATAGTGACAGCCTTCAAGAAGGAATTTGCAGACTAGAGTTCCTCTGTCCATCCCCCTAACAGGGAGTCTAGGGCTTTGGACAGATTTAGGAAGCATGTGTATTCTTCAGTCACCTTTGCCTTTAGACTGCTGAACTATTAGGCACACTTTACAAGACTACAAAGGAACTTGATAAAGGAACTGTCAAAATCTATTTCTGGAAGCACTACTACTGAGACTCAGGCTCCTATGGCCTCACAGTTGGTGACCCTACAATCCATTTCTAATTCATCCATGAGGCTTATCTCTCATGCAGCTGAAGGTACCTCAAGGGCAGCAGGTTCAGGCATTTCCATTAGGAGGCATGCCTGGATGCACTTGTGCAGAGCCATTAAAGTCCTCTTTCATTAATGCTCCTTTTGATGGAACTTCCTTATTCAGCCTCAAAGTGAGAGACACATTCTCTAGGTGTGAGCAGGATGGAAAGACTCTCTCTGCAGTGGGAGCATGTTTTTCCACACCTCAAAGGACCTTCTCCAGGAACCACTGAGGAAGATGAAAAATGCAGCTCAAGAAGTCCCAGGGTCCTTTTCAAGATCCATGTGGAGATAGATCCCACAGAGGTAGAAGGGGGAACTCAAATGGAAGATGCCACCCATGTGGCAGAAGAGGCCCACAGGACCAAAGGTCTAGAGATTCCTTCTCTGACAGACCCTACCAGCACTCCTGAAAGGAGACCTGATTTGCCCCTTAGGAGGAAATTGGGGGTCATTTATCCCTGCACCAGACAGCCTGGATAGACATCACAAAGGATGCATGGGTGCTGAGGATTATTTCCAGAGGTTATATAATCCCTTTTTCCCTTCCACCCCATCTGTATGCAAATTTCCCGATGTTCCACCCAGTCAGAGGAAAGCAGCAGCACTAGTAATACAAAAGCTGTTAGAAAAAAAGTAATCAAAGAGGTCCCACCAGACCAGATGGAATCCAGAACTTACTCAAGATTTTTTTAGTGCCAAAAAAACATGGGACTGGAGACTGATTTTGGATCTCAGCAGTTTGAACAAATCATTTCGATAAACAAAATTTCTGATGGTCACAGCTCAGTCCATTCTTCCCTTTTTGTGCAAGGATGACTGGATGTGCTCGATAGACCTTTAGGATAGGTATTATCACATAAAAATGAACAGACAATCCAGAAGATACCTACACTTCTAGCTTGGATCCAATCATTACCAGTTCAGAGCACTGCCCTTTGGTCTCACCACAGCCCCCAGGGTATTCACCAAATGCATGGCAGAGGTAGCAGCTCACTTGAGACTGCAGAGATTCCAAGTGTTTCTGTACTTGGATGACTGTCTCATTACTGCCCCGGCCAGGCATCTACTAATAAGACTATGAGGTCAGGTACTCCAGACTTGCTCCCATCTGGGAATAATCATAAATTACAACAACTCAGTTAGAACCATCTCAGACACTGAAATTCATAAGAGCAAATTTCAACACGGTATCAGTGACTGCTTCTCTTCCTTTTTCAGCATTACAAACTATCAGATTCTAGGTCAGAAAAATAATTTACAGTACACAATCTCAGCTCGATTGATTCTACAAGCCTTGGGATCAATGTCGGCAACTATAGTCTTCGTTCCTCTAGCAAGAGTTTACATGAGAATTCTTTAATGGATGTTAGCAATACAATGGTCTGTTCTTTACCAACACGTCAGCCTAAATAAGAATCACTCAGGCATGCAAGAGATACCTTTGGTGGTGGATTCGATCAGATCAAATTCTACAAGGCCGTCCCTTCACTATCCCTCAGCTCAAGGCCATAGTGACCACAGACACATCCCAGATTGGGTGGGGGGACATTTCCTGGGGAAAGCAGTTCAAGGCACTTGGTCTCCCAAACAGGCCAATATGTATATCAATGTCCTGGAAATGAGAGCAGTGCTGTTAGCATTGCAGGTCTTCCAAGACTCTCCCTTTTGGGACAGTTGTGATTTAGACAGATAGTATATCAGTAGTTTGGTACATCAACAAACAAGGAGGAACCAGGTCTTATCCCTTGTGTTGAGAAGCCCTCAGAGTGTGGCGGTGGGCAATCTCATCCAACCAGTTTCTGATAGCAATGCACATTCTGGGGAAGTCCAAAGTGATAGCAGACAAATTGAGCAGGACCATTCTACTACCTCATGAGTGTTCTCTCAACATGTAGGTGGCAGAAATGACTTTTTGCCAATAGAGCCAGCCTTGCTGCAATCTATTTGCATCTCCCCTAAACAAAAAGTGCAGCAGCTTCTTTGCCCTAATCCCCCCACCAGGGGAATCACAGAGGGGCACTTTACTACTTGATTGGTCCCCTAGTTTCCTCTATGCATATCCTCCAACTCCCTTGATCTGCAAATTTCTGCAGAAAGCTTTCCAGATGAATAGCAAAGTCATTCCTCAATGCAACCTACTGGCCTAAGCAGATTTGGTTCCCCTTTCTTTGGCCTCATCTAATTTACCCACCTTGGATTCTGGATCTGATTCCAGACCACCTGTCTCACCTGACAGGTATGCCTCATCCAGATGTCTAAAACCTAAAGCTGACAGTGTGGTTTCTCCACTTACTTTGATAGCCAGACAACCTATGTTCTTGTTCCCCTGTCCACCATATACTTTTATCTTCCCATAAGGCTTCTACAAGAAAACTTACAGAAGTAAATGGAAGAGGTTTTTTTTTTTTTTGGCATATCAGAAACACATTGACCCCTTTTAAGCCTCTGTACACAGTGTCCTTGAATTTTTGGCAACAGTTTTCAATGAAGAAGTTAGCTCCTCAACTATTAGAGTTCAGTTAGCAGCCATCTCTAATTTTCACATTGGACTTGAAAACTCCACCCTGGCTTCATCTAAACTTTGAAAGGCCTTCTTGAGAGGTACTCTTTTTTTTGAGACCTCCTTAAAATTATCCAGCTCCTTCATGGGACTTAAATTTGATATTGCAGGCCTTGATTCATTCCACTTTTGAATCAGCAGCAAAATGTGATCTAAAGTTTCTGACCTGGAAGACTATCTTTTTGGTAGCCTCCACGTCTGCTAGAAGGATTTCAGAATGTCAAGTATTGTCTTCTAAACCTCCCTACATGGATAGGGTAATGTTACAAACCAATCCTTCTTTCCTTCCTAAGGTGGTGTCAGAATCTAACATCAACCAGTCCAGTTTTCTTTCCTAAATTTACGAACAAAGGTAAATATATGTTGCACTTATTGGATGTTTACAGAAATTACATTTTTACTTACACAGCACAGAAGAAATAAGAAAGATGGACCAATTATTTGTTTCCTTTGCGGATTCCAAATTGGGTAATTTAACCAGATGGCTGATGGATTGTATATCATTTGTCTACAACAAATTGGGTCTGTCCTTACCAAAACCTTTAAGATCCCATTCAATTAGGTCCATGGCAACTTCTTCAATGTTTCTACCTAGGGCTTCCATGGAAGACATGTGCGGCTGCAACTTGGGCCAGTGTTCATACCTTTATTACTCATTATAAACTGGATCTGGTCTCAAGGGGAAGAGCTGCCTTTGGCTCAGAATATCCTTCCTTAGAATCCACCCAAGAATTTAGGTAGCTGGGTCCCAACTGTTGAGGAATGAATGATAATTGACAACATCAGATAAAGAAATTATGTGCTCACTGTAGCATTCCGTGTTGTTCATTTTCATTTTTCTTCAACTCCCCTTCCACCAACCCCTAAACTTTTTAACAGTTGATTCTGGAAGAATGAGAACTTATAAGGAAACCGCTGATGTTCTTCGTGTTTCACTGTTGCAGTCATTACATTTGGGTAATCTGCTGGCAGGTTACCCTCAGTCAGCCTGAATAACAAAGTCTTGGGTCCTGCGTCGGTTGCTGTCTCCTCTTCCATGACCTCAGGTCGTCAGGGGTATAAAACATGCAGCCGACACCATTTTATTCAGTCTTTCTTGCCGCGTGGTGCCCGAAGCAGAAGCAGTTCATAAGTGCCGGTTGGCTGACTCCTGAAATTTTTGCATTCGAGTTTCAGAACCGAAGTCTTCAAACTAAAGCTAAGTACCCCATTGGGGAAACTTTTTCTTGCTCCTTACCAATGTCAGTAAAAGTTAATAATTGCATTACTTGTGGGAAGCAAATACCTCATAAAAATTTTCATTTGTACTGTATTTCTTGCCTAGACCCAGATCATAATGTGCCTTGCTGTCGGTTTTGTGCTAGATTTAACCAACACACTATTAAGCGTCGGTATATTTTTGCTTCTAAATATTTTGGATCAAGATTTAATTATCCTGAATTGTCGTCGGTTAGCAATCCAACTACCGGAGTTCACAGAAAGCGCAAAGAAAAAGACAGAGATAGACTGTCGAGGTCCAAAACCGATGACAAAGCTTTTCCTAAGCCAGTCGCCGGTTCGCTGGTACTCAGTGAGGTGCTTTCGCAGCCCCTGATACCCGCTACTTTTGAGTCGCAGGCCTCTACCGAGACCCATTCGGAGTCCGGTATGCCACGAGATTCTCAGAGTATTGAACCCGCGGATGTCTCTCCCTTGGATGGGTCTGAAGCCGCTGAGCAGGCACCAGCTTCTGAGGGTGTTTTCAGGCCTCAACATTTTTATATTAAACCGACACCAGCCTCAAAAACAAGATCAAAAACATCTTCTATGTCTAAAAAACCGACGCATGAGACATGTGTTCAGGCCCCTATGCCTAAAAAACAGATGACCAAAATGGCTGAGGACTTAATTACCTTGATCGGGCCCCCCCACTAAGAGGCCTAGGCAAGGCACTGATTATGAATCTTCAGATCAGGTTTCTATTTCTTCTGATTCCTCTTCTGATCAGGAATTTTCTATTCCACCCTATGAGGATTCAGATGCAGAAGAATCCATCCGATCTGCATCTCCTCCTGAGGATTACTGTTTTGGAGAAACTTTGCATACTTTAAGGGAACATTTTCACTGGGAGAGTCAGGACTTCTCTGAATCAAAAAAGAGGCTTAGGGATTTCCTTCTTCTTCCTCAGCATAGGCCTTTGGCAATACCTCGTGTATTAGACATTGTTGATGATGTGTTTTCGGAATCAAGCATGGATCCTGATTCCCTACCTCCAGCTCCTAGTAAGCCAGACAGATATTACAGGATTCCTGACTCCCACAAATTTCTGTTCAAAAATCCTGCTGCTGATCCTGAGACTATTCAACAGGGTCCCAAGGGTGTAAAGGCCTCTACAGCCAAAAATCCTACCTCCTCTGATAGAGATTCCAGGGCGCTAGATAGATGGGGAAAGAAGGTTTATATGTCTGCAACCTTGGCAATTAGGGCCTTAAACTGCCATTTTCTTATGCTTAAATATCAACAGCATGTTATGGGCTTACTGAAACAGAAAATGATGTTGATTTCCGACTGTGTGGAAAATAAAGAATTACAGGAATTATTGCATTCAGCAGAACAGGTTGGAAAGCATACTTTGCAATGTGGTTTTGATTCCTTGGAGGCCCCTTGCAGGGCCGCAGTTACTGGATCTGTGATTAGAAGGCATGCCTGGCTCAAGGAGCAAAATCTGCCTGATCATGTTAAAGCTAAATTGTTGGATGCCCCCTTGCAGCATGATACTCTGTTTGGTAATAAGGCAGAAGAGGTTTTAAAGAAAATGGAAGACAAAGCTAAATCTATGCAAACTATAAAAGATTTCTTGCAAGTGCAGCCACCCAGGTTCAGTAGGCACTGGCCTACTAAAAATTGGTCCTTTCCTGTGTCCAACAGAGCCTCTGAAGGCAAAGCCAGGTGCTCAAAAGGCTCCAGATAGCAATCACAGGGTTCTTACAGGTCAAAGCAATGGGGTGCCTCCATCTCCAAATCTGGAGGAAACAAAGCACAACCCTACAGTAAGCAGTCTCAATGACTTCCCTCTACCATCACCAAGCACTTATCCTTTGGCAGCCCCCTTGGGGGGAAAACTAGCATTTCATGCTCAAAATTGGCAGTTAATTACCCAGGACAAGTGGGTATTAAACATAGTATCCCATGGATACAGATTTAATTTCCATACTTTGCCAATTCCAAATGGTTGGCCAGATCTGCCACAAAATCAGTGGGCAGAGGCTCAGAAGCAAGTTATGCCCCTCATGGATATGGGGGCTATGCAACCAGTACCAGAAAAGGAAAAAGGACAAGGTTTTTATTCAAGACTTTTCCTGGTACCCAGAAAAGACAATGCCTGGCATCCAATACTGGACTTATCAATTTTGAACACGTTCCTGGACATTCCAAGATTCAAAATGCTGAATTTACAACAGCTACTGCCTATGCTAGGCAGGAATGCTTGGTTATTGACTCTAGACTTAAAAGAGGCATACCTGCATATCCCAATGAGAGAATCATGCAGAAGATACCTCAGCTTCAAGGCAGGTTTTTTGCATTACCAATTCTCTGCACTGCCCTTTGGCTTATCTACTGCTTCCAGGGTCTTTACAAAGTGTCTGGCACCAATTGCATTCTGCAGACAAAGAAGCATACAAATTTATCCTTATCTGGACGACTGCCTCATTCAAGCAGAGGACAAGGACACTCTTCTTCAACATCTGGCGTTCGTAAAAAGGCTTCTAACATGCCTAGGGTGCACAATAAACAGAAAGAGATCCCAACTGGTACCCTCTCAAATAATTACATTCCTGGGTGCAAGCTTGAATACAGCTGCCCAGATGGCTTACCTTACGCCAGACGAACAAAGGCAACTGACAACATACTTAAAAAAATGGCAACAAAAACCCAGTTATCTGCAAGACAAATTCTGCAGGCTTTGGGGTTCATGGCATCCTGCATTCTACTAATTCCATATGTGAGACTGCATATGAGGAAACTACAATGTTACCTAAAGAGTTTATGGAGTCAACATTGTCACAGTCTGGAAACAATGATTCCTCTCATTCCCTGCCTACAACAGGAGTTTCTTTGGTGGGCAGAGACATGTCACCAAAACAAGGGACTGTCATTCACTCTACCCCCTGCCACCCAAACCCTAACTACAGACGCATCAGACTATGCTTGGGGGGCCCACCTGGTGGGAAGATGCATTCAGGGCAAATGGAGCCCAAAACAAATGCATCTGCATATCAACCAGAAAGAGATGATAGCTGTTCAGAATGCTCTGACAGCCTTCAAGGACTTACTTCATCCAGGACAACTACTGATAAAGATGGACAACACCATGGTTATGTGGTACATAAACAAGCAGGGGGGTACACATTCCTACCCCCTTTGCAGACTAGCCATGGCATTGTGGAACACAGCTTTGACTTACCAAATACATCTTCAAGCTCAATTCCTGCCAGGAAAACAAAATACTCTGGCAGACAACCTAAGCAGAAATCTTATGGACCCGCATGAATGGAAACTGGATCCACAAATCTTCAGCATGTTAACACAGAAATGGGGGAGCCCAGACATAGATCTATTTGCCTCTCCCCAAAATTATCAGCTGGACAAATTCTGCACAAGAACTTATCACAGAAAAGCATGGAACGTGGATGCCCTATCCTTCAGTTAGAAAAACCTATCAGTCTATGCCTTTCCCCCACTGCCTCTTCTCTCCAAGGTCTTACTAAAAGTCAGACAGGAAAAAACAAAAAAATTATCCTAGTTGTGCCAGACTGGCCTTACCAGCACTGGTACCCAATTCTAAGGAATATGTCTTGACTTCCTCCTTGGTACTTGCCTCAAATACCTCATCTACTGTCTCAGCAGAACAATCAAATTCTGCACACTCAGCTCCAAACTCTGAACCTTGCAGCATGGCTGATCATTTAATTATTCAAACAACACCTCTCAGTAAATCTGTGATAGATGTCATTTTGGAAGCCAGAAGGCCTAGTACTAGAAAATGTTATGCTGATAAATGGAAGAGATTATGTGCTTGGAACCAAGCACAAGGAACGGACACAGCAAAGCCCAATATTCCTCAGATTGTACAATATTTGACTGAGATGCTTGACAAGGGCCTATCTTTTTCTTCAATAAAAATACATGCCTCTGCCATCTCGGCTCATTACAACACAGAGCCTCCCCTCTTTTCTCATTCTCTGCTTAAACAGTATCTTAGAGGGGCCAAAAATTTAAGGCCTCCCAGAAGATCACCAACTCCTGCATGGGACCCCAACTTTGTGCTGTAAAAACTCACCCTGCCTCCTTTTGAACCTAGCAGCTACTGCGGATATAAAATTTCTATCTTGGAAAACAGCTTTCCTCTTTGCAGTCACTTCAGCAAGAAGGGTTTCAGAACTACATGCTTTCATGGCTGTGGAGCCTTTTATTACAATTTCCCTCAGGACCAATCCTTCTTTTATGCCTAAGGTGGTATCCAGTGTGGCTCTTAACCAGACAATTCACCTGCCAACATTTTACCCAAATCCACAGAACAAGGGGAAGCGGATTCTGCATTCATTGGATGTACACAGACAACTAAGATTCTACTTAAACAGGACCAAGTCTCTAAGAAAGTCTGAGCAACTACTGGTAGCATTTGCTGCAGGGTCAGAGGGGAAGGCTATATCAAAGCAGATTATTTCTAAGTGGATAAGCCACTGCATTCATTTCTGTTACTTGTACCATGGTAAACCTGTGCCCAAGGGGATCAGGTCACATTCCACCAGGGCTGCCTCTACCTCAGCAGCTTTTCTCAGAGGGGTTCCAACCAAAGACATTCTAGAGGCTGCTACTTGGAGCTCTCTTCATACCTTCACAAAGCATTACCATTTGCCTCTCTTCTCCAAATCCAGGGCAGGCTTTGCCACTGCAGTTCTGCAGGGCCTTATAGCCGCTCCTAATACTATTTACTTCCACCCTCTCATCCATAGTTTTGGGCTTCTACCCAAATGTAATGACTGCAACAGTGATACACAAAGAACATAGTACAGTTGTGTACACTTACCATAAATGTAGATGTTCAAGTGTATTCACTGTTGCAGTCCGGGTTACCCACCTGCCATCACCCTTTTCTATACCTTTTCTTTCCTTCACTATTTACTAAAGCCTTTGTGGTGTATTTGCTTTCGGATGAATGTAAAGTTTATGTTGCTAAAAGTGCATTTACATATATTTCTGTTTATATATATATATATATATATATATATATATATATATATATATATATGCACATACATATATATATATATATATATATATATATATATGTATATATATATATATATATATATATATATATATATATATATATATATTTTTTTTTTTGCTCTCCATTTGGGGGCACCTGACATCGGGGGCAAAAAAAACTGAATAAAATGGCATCGGCTGCATGTTTTATACCCCTGACAACCTGACGTCATGGAAGAGGAGACAGCAACCGACGCAGGACCCTAGACTTTGTTATTCAGGCCGACTGAGGGCAACCTGCCAGCAGATTACCCAAATGTCATGACTGCAACAGTGAATACACTCGAACATCTACATTTATGGTAAGTGTACACAACTGTACTTTCCTTATATTGAGCTCCAGATAATGGCTTCTTCTACCAGGGATATATGATAATATTTCTTACATTATGTAAACCTGAAAACAAGATCTGAGGTATGTAAGGGGTTAGTGCATTATGGGTAAGGGAGGAGCTTGAGAGCTTTTTAGTGGCTATGAGCTAAAATAGTGGCCAAGTTAGATCAGAGGGTTGGCCCCGGATACAACTGCTGAGGAGGAATGAAAATGGACAACACAGATGGAACATTATGGTGAATATAGGACTTATTTTTTTTCAGAGGGTATGACTATCTCTAAACCTTCAGAAATCTCAGCTAACACCAGCCAGGTGGGCTACCTTCCTGCGGGCTTCTCTGGACTCAGAAGAGCATAGGGCTTTACTTCCTTCTGACAAGAAGTATTTCAACAAGATTGCCAGACTCTATAACATTTCTGTCATGAAGTTTCTCAGGCAGCCACATTGCATGGCATCCTGCATTGTAATGGTTCCCCAGGTCACACAGCACAGCAGGAAACTCCAGTTGTACATGAGGGACAGGTGGTGCCAGCATCTTCACTCTTTACAGATAAGTGTTCTGCTGCTCCCTTGCATAAGGAAAGAAATTGTATGGTGGATGGAGAATATCTAGCTGAAAAAAGGAGCCCCTTTCAGAATACAGACTCTTCTGATACTGCTTGGGAGATCAATTCAGTAGACCTGAGGTTCAGGGAATTTGGGCCAAATGAAAGTGCAGGAGGCACATAAACATAAAAGAAATGAACTGTAAGGTGCTCTTTAGTTACATCCGTAGCCTAAAATGTAAGACCCAGACATGCACCACTGACCTCAGGAACTATAGGCCTATTAGCCTGACTAGCCTTATCTGCATGGTCATGGAGCAAATCATCGTGGACCTTATCAACAAAGATATAGGTAATCTCCATACACTCGGCCCTACTCAGTTTGGATTTGTCAAGGGGAGTTCATGCTTGTTAAACTGGGTGGATTTCTTCAAGACAGTCATCAGAGCCCTGGATGAGGGGAAAACTGTGCATACAGCTTACCTGGACTTGGCCAAGGCTTTTGACACTATTCTCCACTTAGGCATTATTGACAAACTCACCCAGCTAGGTATCAACCCTTATATCATTGGTCGCTAACTGGCTCACCAGTAGAACCCATACAGTCAAAATAAGGGAATCCATCTCCAACAGCAGACCCGTAACCAGTGGTGATCCACAGGGATCAGTCCTAGGACCACTACTGTTTGGAATCTATTTCTCTGAAGTACAAGCAAAAACTAAAGGTCTGTGGCTGACAAAGTTTGCTAATGACTGCAAACTGGGAGCAGTCATAGAATCCCCATAAGATGTCAATATCCTACAAGATGGTCTTACGCAAACAAATGATCAGTGCTGAAGTCATAACCTTTAACTCAATGCAGAAAAATGTATTATCATCCCTTTTAGTAAGAGCAATGTTTCTGCTAATCACCACATCAGTAGAAACACCCTAAGCATGCACTCAGTGGTGAGAGATCTGGGCACACAGATTGACAGCAGCCTTACCTTTGATCATCATATCTCCACAGTGGTAAGAAAGACCTTCTATATTGCTCATCTCATAAGTAAGGGCATTGCCTGCAGAAAGAAAAAGAAGTTATAACCTGCCTGTGCTCTTCCCTTATCAGGTCAATAATCGAGTACAACTCTCCTTTTGGTATTTACCTTTCCAGGCACATGCAGCAATTGGAGAGGCAACAAAAGTTCCTAACTAGGAGAATTCATGATATTCAACATCTGTCCTACGTGGATTGGCTGAAATTACTGTCACTTTACTCTGTTTCATACAAACTACTCAGAGCCCATCTCTGCCTTGCATGTAAGACAATTTCTGACTCTGCTTTATTGGAAATGCTGCATATCCATAAGTCCAATGGCTCATGGGTTACTCACTCTAAATAACTTAACCTGGTGTGCAACATTAATAGAACCTGCTGGAGGGACAGTTTTGTCTCCCAGAGGTTACTGCACCTGTGGAACAGACTCCCAATTCATGTCAAGCAGAGCATCTCTTTGGCCGTATTCAAGCACAATCTGGATGATGGGATGAGTAACTGTAAATTCACCCTGGAGGTTCCACCTGTGTTTCTCTTGGACAAGAACAATAGGTACTGATCGTGGAAACAAAGGCAGAACATGGCTAGGCTTGTAAAGGCCCTAGGGCCATTAGCCTAGTAACTTCCTGTGATCCTCTGATCCTATGACTGCAGTGATCTTAGTCATCCAGGCCTTTAAGCACATAAGGCAGCTAGGTCCTCTGGTGATCAAATAAACAATATTTGTGGGGTATGGCCCAGGACTCAGGGGTGAACCCTATGGCCAAATGCATTTTTGGACAGAACAGCATCCTGGCAGACAGACTAAGTAGGCTAGCATCAATGGATGATAAAAAGGGAAATATTCTAGGGGCTAGCACACAGATGGTGAGTGACAGGCATAGACCTTTTCACTTCTACAGGAAACAGACAAATTAGGAAAGTTTGCACAGTGATACAAGAAGGGGGCCTGGAAAACAGAAACCCTCACTGTTTCATGGAGAGGTCTATTTATGTATGTTTTTCCTTCATTCTAAGGATACTGAAGATGTTTGAGGAGGAAGAGGAACCAAGGATGATTTTTATAGCACCTTTTAGCCCAGGAGCACTGATTGTCCTTTCTGTTGAGTCTAGCCAGTGAGAAGCCCCTTGTGCCACTCCAACATGTTGATGGTCTTTCCCAGGGCAGGGGGTCAGTCATACATCCCAATCTGAGGACTTGAAGCTGACAGAGTGGATGATCTACTGCTTATCCCTACCATGCATATATTTCTAAAGACATGCTACACATATTGAAAGAGACCAGAAGACACAGCAAAAGAAAGTCAGATACAGTTAAGAGGAAAGGTTTGTCCTTCTGGTTCCTCAAGAGGAGATAATGAGTAAGCCAAGCACAGTTATATATGGCCCTCACTTACCCATCAGATCTAAACCTTTACAAAGTAGGTTTATTTTATGCATGTATCAAGGTATATGCAGTAGCCATATCTGCTTGTCTGCTACCACATCCTTCTGTCTTCTCACAGCTGCATATGAAGTTGTTCCTCAAGGGGGTCTTCCATTTAAGACCTCCAATGAAAGAGACCCACTTTGCAACTTCAGTTTTGTACTAGAAAAAATAATCTTGCTGTCTATTGAATCAGCTGCTTTGTTTCTAAACCAAGTTGCTGTCCTGGAAGGCTGTTCTTTCATGAATCATGATCTCAGCTAGATGGATATCTAAACTGCAGGCTGTCATGTAGAGCCAGATCCATCACAAGATGACCAGGCAGCTGCCTAGGGCTTGGTGCTGGCTGGGGGCCTGGCCATAAACTGTTAAAAAAATTATCACCCTGCTATGTAAAAACCTACTGAGAACTTCCTCATTTTGCTGCTTTAAAACCTAATCTACTGCACTGAACTTTATCTCAGTCAGTCATTGGCTCAGATTATTAACCATTGAGCAAGCCACCTGAAGCTCAAATCAGACGTGCAGTTTTTTTTGTATACTGCTGCAGTCTTTTTTAAGGGATCTACCTGAGAACAATGAAGGCTCTAAACGCCGACAACTAGAACACCGACACCGGAAGACCGACAATGGAAATAATCGACAGTTTGAAATACCGATGCTGAAAACACCAACATGCAAAATGAGCATGACTGTGTAAGTATGTGATAGTGACGGACTTTAGGGTTAGGGTGCGGGTAAGGTAAGTGTGCGATAGTGACGGACATTAGGGTTAGGGTGCGGGTAAGGTAATTGCGCGATAGTGTCGGACCTTAGGGTTAGGGTTTGGGTTAAGGTTAGTGTATAGATAGTTGTGTATGTAAGGTTTAGTGTAGGTTTGTAAGGTTTTTGGTGTGCTTGTGTTGTGTGTGTGTTTTTCGGAAAAGGAATTTGTTTTGTTTTGTTGACTGTTGGGAAAGTGGTTTGTCGGGTATGTGAACTTTCGTGTTTTTGAACTTTTGGTTTTGTGGTGTCGGTGATCTCGTTGGTGTTTTCGCTTGTTGATGTTATCAGGTAGATCCTTTTTAAGACATCTCAGCCATTTTATCAGGTAGATCCTTTTTAAGACATCTCAGCCATTTTATTTTCTTTAAATGCCATTTTATAGGGAAAGAACATTTCTTGAAAATGCAACAATGAGCGGCATAAGCATATAACAGGGTAGCAGTAAGCAACAAATAAGTTGTGTGTGTGTGTGTGTGTGTGTGTGTGTGTGTGTTTGAAATGCCCTTGTCTAATTTAGAGGCTTGGCAGAGTCAAACCCTATACCTTAAATACAGGTAGCAGGACACTTAATCCTCCACACCAGCTGCCAGCCTGCTTGTCTCTAATTTTACAGAGCATCTCTGCTTTTAACCCATAGTCTCATATTTGTACCCTTTCCTTGCTTAAACATGTTTCTTAACCAGACAGTGCTTTGGGGCAATTGAAAATTTGGGCTAGACTTCTCAATAGTCTGCCTGGACTGCCAGCCAGTTATGGTGTACAGGAAGGAAACTGGTTGTAGTAAACAGGAGCATTATCATATGATGCATGTTCTTCAGATTTAATCATTGTTTTCTTTCTGTTGAATGCTAACAGTGTATTTATTATTTAGCTGTGAAAAAAGACGTCATGCTGTCCAAGTTGAACTATGAATACATTTTTAATTTAGCTTGTTTTATTTTTTTTCCAGGAACACGGGTGTGAAATTCAGTGTATTTGGGCTACAAATGTTTGTTTAGCACTTAGTGTAGATGAGTAAGGCAATGATCTGCTAAAGATCTGTTTTTATAGTACAGGATTTGATTCTCTCAGCTTTTGTTTGTCTCCTTTATGATTCTGACCAAGTTACTTGAGGAGGCAGTACTTTTGGCTGCTTCTGAAAGAGATAATTTTGTCCAGTGGGATGCCCGAGGCTGTTAGCAAATGCATTACACATGTGCCTTTTGAATTATTGCATACTTTACATTGTTGCTAATTAGTGTTTCACTATATGCTATTTGAGTATGAGTCCCAGCATGTCTCTTGTAGTTTAATGGGTTGCCAGATGCATTTTCACTAAATGTGAGTGTTAAGAGAAAAGAGGTTTACTGCTGGTATTATAATTTATATATAAGTTACAGAGACTGTGTGATGAGGGGATAGCTATTATTCATGATAGAGAAGAAATAGGGAGGTTAAAAATGAGATGTAGGTGTCCTGCAAGTATGTAACCTCCTCCTCCCAAAAGCAGTATGTTGTATGCAGTAATATTTCTGTTTTTGTCTTTTACTTACCCCTTCCTTTCCTCTAACTTACCTCTTCTTGTCTCTAACCATTTTGTCACCATTGATCTTCTCTTCTCTTTCCTTCCTTTCTAACCCCTAACATTGAACCAGGCAAGACATTCACATACTAGACATTCACCCATCCTCACACCACCAATATCACATCTAATAATAATAATATCCACTTTTGTTGATTGCTGCAACAGGCAACAGGACTCCTATCCCAGCTATTGCACCTCCTAAACTTGTGAAAGGTTTAACTACTACCTCTAATCTAAATAATATATATGCTTTGTTGCCCACACCATGAAGTGTCCACCAGTTGTATAAGCTGCCAATAATGTGTACTAAATGTCTTTATTAATGCAAATTCTGTATTGTTTGTGAAATGTCTTATATGTGGAGTTTTTCTCCCCAGGACTCCAGTGAAAATGGACACTTTCAGTGTTCAGGGTTTGAATCTTTCCTCCTTTATTTGCATACTGTGTGACATTCACCAAGTCACTTAACCAGACAGAGCTTTGAAGCAATTTCTTCTTTTCTTTTTTTTTTTGCACATGCACAAGTATGTAACATGCACTATGTTGGGCTACAATAATCTGTTTGGTACTTCAGATGAGTAAGGCTATAAGCTATTAATGAGCTGCTTTTTGCCTTTTAAATTCCTGCACCTTTCACATAGTCAGTAATTAGTCCTTTGCTATATACATTTATCAATCTCCTCTTAGTGTAATGGGTTTTGAGGATACATTTTTCAGTAAAAGGAAATTGTTTTGTTTGTTTTAAATGCTTATCCATATTTAAATAAAAAATAAAATAAACTTTCATATCAAATATAAATCTGTGTAATTATTGTAAAAATAAAAAAAAAGAAAATACTATGCCAACAAAAATGGGATATTTATTGGTATGGCCATTATATCCATTTACTGCCCCCCCATTAGCCCATTAGACCATGATCCGGTTTGGCTCTTGTGTGTAGAGAGCCTTTCTTGTTTTTATTTATTTATTTTAAGGACAGGGTCAGATCAACCCAACCATTTTCTAGTTTACCATCACTGAAAATAAATCCCTGTCTCTATCAGGGCTCACTCTACTAGGGTGTTGGTAACCACCAAAGCCTTGCTAAGGTTGCCAGTGCTGAGTTTGGTGTCTCCTGCTCTTGTAGCGAACTACAAAAGAAAACAGTACAATTGTGTTAGAAACTAAACTATAATTGTAAATGTTCAAATAGATTTGCTGTTGCAGTACCAGTTCCTTCCCATACCTGGATTGACAATTCATGGACTGGAAATGCTCTCCTTCCTGGTTTGAAATCTGGAGCAATAATCTTCTCAAGAAACCTCTGAAGCTGGCACTGGCTGACTACACTTTATACCACTGATGCCCTGATGTCAGAAATGGAAACAGTCTACTGGGCAAGTGGGGGGATGGTGGGTTGAGAATTTTGATATTCAGGCCAACTTCCTGCAGACAGGAATTTCCCAAGAATCAGTACTGTAATAGTGGATCTACTCCAATCTGTACAATTATGATAAGTTCCTAACACAATCATACTTTCTGCAAGGGCAGTTAATCCAGTCAAGAAGGAAATGTTTACCAGATGCTTTACCACAGGTATAATGAGAATAATAACTGGATATGCAAAAGCTCCCAAAAAAAAAAATCCTGGTCAGAGCAGTTCAGTGCCAGTCCCAACCTTAGAATGGAGATAACCTGGGAAATACAGGAGAGTCTGTTAGACCTGGTGATGTACAGAAACAGTGTGGTGTGTAAGAAAGAATCAAGAAAAAAAAGTTGTACAAGGTGTAATTTAGTGTGTAGTTTATCATTTAAATTGAAGTCACTTATTAAGTTTCCCCTACAGAAGAACTGGGTCAGGAAGAAGTGGTAATAAGATCTATATTTCACTTCTACCCCGGCTAAGGTTGCAGTAAATATAATTATCTTTCTCAGGCCTTGCAGATGACCATCAACAAAGTTTCACACCATTTATGAGCTGTCAGTTAAACTTGATCAAGTCTATGACTGGAGCACAATTGAAGTGGACAAAGAAAGCTTTGTAATGCACATTTGAATTTGAACAAGACCTCAGACACTGTGCCTCATTGTGCATCACTGAGAAATTGTAACTGAGAAATTGTAACTGTACTAAGGAAGATACCAAAATGTTTAGGTAAATCAGCACTGGGGCTAATGAGAACAAGAGAAAGTGTGGCTGTTATGGAAAACTTACTAGGAAAAAAAGGCAATTTATAGTGTTGCTATATTAGTAGAAAGGCAGATCCTATTTTAATAGTTTTTAACTCCAGTGATGCATCGGACCTATTAGTTTATTAGCAACAAAGACAGATGGGTACCAGCTGGACTTAATGCAGTAATAGATAGAACTGAGTACCTGGGTAGAAAAGAGTCTGGGGAACACATATAAACCATCAAGACTGTGCTAGTTGCAGAAGAGGAAAGGGATATGGGAGGTTATAACCTCTAGTCTAAAGCTTGTAGCACATTACAGGACAGTGATGAAGGCTGACTCAGATATCAGAGGTCCAAAGAATATATACAATGCTGATCAATAAGTCTAGATGTACCAAAGCATAATATAAATGGGTCTATATTATATGTTCGAAGTTTGAAAACTTTAAATGTTAAATAATCAAATTTAAATGTTCAATGTTTCAAACATAGAACATATAATTAAAAAAAAAAAACCCAAACCCAAAACTAACGGCTGTAGGCAAGGGGGCAAGGCACCCTAGCACCCCCCACACACCCTGCTCTTTAAATATGCCAACTCTGAGACCACACTACAGTGCAGTAAGGGAAATCTTCCCTTTACCACACTATAGTGCAGGGATGTGTGGGGCGCAGGGGGGCTTGCCCCCCTCCTACACTAGTCAGGTAAGTTCTGTCTATTTTTTTTTTTTTTAATTATATGTTCGATGTTTGAAACTTCGAACATTTAAATTCGATTATTTGACATTCAAAGTTTTCAAACTTCGAACATAATAATGTAGACACAATATAAACTGTACAGAGTTATTTGGAACCACTAGCGGTCAAAATTAAAATATAAAACTTTTATTATCACAGCAAAATCGCATAAAAATGCTTAATCAGGCAAAATACTACATTTAATACATTCAATCCTTATATCATTATTAAATTCACATGACATAAGATTCAATTAAAATTTTAAAGTGATATTACTACTTTACTTGATTATGTAATTCTTTCAGTATATGCTTAATGCTAAAAGTTCCATTTAAACCTGGATATTGCTGTGCCCTAAATCTAATGATCCATTTACTTTCTTCTTTTTCTGTTGTGTTAATAATATCACCTCCTCTTACATGTTCATAAATAAGCTGCAGTATCATAAATTTAAAAGAATGTGTATTATCAGATGTCCTTACATTCACTGCTGCAGTATTCCTTACTAATGGGATTCCCTGTCATTGAAGCCATCTGTCTGGCCAGTTTACAAAAGTTTACTATTGCTTTAAGGTACGCTGAACATCACCTGCTTACTCCTTGCGTAAGGTAGGGCATAAAGGTGACGTTCAGGCGTACCATCCTCGGAACTTTTTTGCCTCCAGTCCGAACGCTGTTTTAACTGTCGGTCTGTTGCATACATTTGTTTTTTTTTTTTTTTTTAACCGTTTTTCTGTTTATTGGCTTTTCTGTGCTTCCTCCTGTTTGCTGGAGTCTTCACAGTTACAGATAAGTGCCCAGTTGGGTTTTGGGTTACTTTTTCTGTTTGTTTAGTGCTGTTTGGGGTTAATGTCATCCAGGAAGGGTAAATTCCAATGTGGAAGACTGATTCCACATAAAGACCATCACAATAAGTGTCTTTTTTGCCTTGGTGCTGCTCACGACCATATGTGTTGTTCAATTTGTCAGGCATTTGTCCCAAAAACTCTTCATAGTAGGCTTTCTTCTCTTTCTTTGTACCTTGAGAACCAGCAACTTAAGCTTCTTGCTGCGGCTACTTTGGATGGAACTTCCTGGCACGAGGTTCAGCCATCTGGGAAGAAGAAGAAGGTGCATAAGGTAAGGCCGGAATCTTCTGCTGTCCAGCCTCTGCCGGGTGTTTCTCCTGTGGTTATTATGCACCTGGAGGCTCATCCGGTTGTTTTCTCAGATTCTCCTACAACGTCTGGGTTGGAGGCCGGTGATGATCTGGCAGGCAGCACGTCCGATGAGGCTTTGCAGGCGTCCATTTTGGGCATTCAGTGGGAACCACTGTTGACTGTTTTTGAGGGGTCTAATGGGGTTCCACAGTTTCTCTTTTGGGAAGAGGTTCCTACTGCAGTTATGGAATGCTGTCCTGAGTCTGGGCCTTTTCAGGTTTCCAGGATGGCTGTCCCTTTGAAGAAGAAACAGAAAACTAACCATGTCTTTTCTGCTCCTAGAGATCCACAAAGTGTGTGGCAGGCCTTTACTCAGGGGTTATTTAATACTTTACTGTTACTCTGGCCTCCTCAATGGGTTTCAGTTCCTACTCCTCCTTGGTCTGCCTCTTCCCCTAAAATTGCCCAGAGAATTTCATTCTTCTGAGGTGGATTCTGGGGATGACTCCCTTGCTTATTCTGCCCAGATTCCTTCTCCTTTAGACTATGGATCTGAGGAGGAAGAGATTCTCATACTCTTGATAATCCCTCTGAGGAAATTTCCTTTGGTGACACGATATCTAGGATTATGGAATTTTTTAAGTGGGATTGTGCCCAGGTTTTGGATATCCATAAGAGGTACTATGAGTTACTGCAAATGGAATCTCCTAGACCTGTGGCCATTCCTCCTGTCTTTCCTGCTTTATTGGATGTTTTTTCCACTGCCTCTAAAGAACTGGATTCTCTGCCCCCTGCTCCCAGGAAGTCTGATAGGTTTTTTAGGGTGCCTGAGGATTGTTCCTTTTTGTTTAAATGTCCTGCTGCTGACCCCTCTGTGGTGTCTATAACCTCTAATAAGCCATCTCGATGGCTTCCTTTGTCCAAGTTACTGCCTTCTGACAAAGACAGTAGGACCTTGGATAGGCTGTGTAAGAAAGTTTATACTTCCCTTACCCTGGGTTTTAGGGTATTAATTATCAGACCCATATTTCTAGGTATTTCTTGGCTCAGGCCCGTCAGGTTCTTTCTGATCTTCCAGACTCCAAGGGTAAATCTTCTACTCTTTCCTTGCTTGGGACTTCCTCTCAGGTAGTTTGTCATTCTATCAAATGTAGTTATGATGCTGCAGATACCTGTTCAAGGGCTGCTGCTTCTGGTTTGGTTCTTAGGAGATATTCATGGCTTTGGCTTCAACCTTTGCCTGATGATATTAAGGTTAAGTTGCTGGATGCTCCTCTGGATAATACTCTTTTGTTTGGCGAAGCAGCTACTGGTTTATTTAAGTCTCTTCAGGACAAGGGGAAGGCTTTACAGGAGCTTAAGCATGTCTTTGTTTCTTCTGTGCCTAAATTTCAACAGAACTACCCTTCTAAGCCAGCCTTTGTTCGTCGGCAGTCTCGCCCTCCTTCTAAAGGTAAAAAGGGTAGTAAACGGACTCCTCCTGCTAAGGCTACTCAGACTGCAGGGATCCTTGACCCCTTCTTTCCTGACAAACCAGGTACTGTCTGACTATCCACCCATTCTCAGCCACATTCCTCTCTGTCTTCGCCTTTCTCTTTCTCTTCCAGTTTGGCTCCAGATCACCCAGGATTCTTGGGTTTTGTCAATCATTCGTCAAGGGTACCTCATGGTCTCGATTTCTCATCCTGCTTTTATGGGCATTCCTCAGCCTCCTTGGGAAACAGCTTCCTTTTTTCCCCCTGAGGTTCTTCAGGACCTCTTGTCTCAGGGTACTATTCAAGAAGTGCCTCTGTCCCAAAGGGAGAAAGGGTTTTATTCCAGAATGTTTCTAGTGCCCAGAAAAGAAGGTACTTGGAGGCCTGTTCTAGACCTCTCCCATCTAAACACCTTTCTGAAGGTGCCTTCCTTTCGGATGTCCCTTCAGTCCCTTTTTCCTCTCATGCTCCCTCAGGCCTTTCTGGTGTCTGTGGACCTCAAGGATGCCTATTTCCATATTCTGATCCATCCTCTTTTCAGGAGATTTTTGCATTTCTCTGTTGCTTCCTGGTATTTTCAGTTCTGTGCTTTTCCCTTTGGCATTTCTACTGCCCCAAGGGTGTTCACCAAATGCCTCACTCCTGTGATTGCATTTTGCAGGCTTCAAGGGATCTCAATCGTTCCTTATTTGGACAACCTGCTGATTCAGGTGTCTTCTCCAGAGGTCCTTTTGCAAAATCTTCATTTTATCATTTCTCTTCTTCAGAGCCTGGGGTTCACAATAAACTTCAACAAGTCTTCCCTGACTCTTTCTCAGGATCATGTATTTCTGGGTTTCAGGTTTCAAATGCTGCCAATGCCATCCCTGCCTCCTCCAAAGGCATTAACTCTTATTTCTTTTTTTAAACTCTTCTTCCCCTGGCCTCCATTTCAGCCAGGGAGTTTCTGAGAGCTCTGGGGTTCATGGCTTCCACCATTCTAGTGCTTATTCTGGCAAAACTCCACATGAGGAAGTTCCAGTGGTGTCTGAATTTGGTGTGGCTTCAGCATGCACATCTTCTAGACTTTCTTGTCCCTCTTCTCCCGTGAACTTCCGTAGTTGATTCAGCAGTTGTCTCTGAATCCAGGGCTCCTGTTTCAGCTTCCACTTCCCTCTCAGGATCTGTTCATAGATGCTTCAGATATGGTATGGGGAGCAATGTTTGGCTGCCTGAAGGTTCAGGGATTGTGGTCACCTCGTCAGCGGAAGGAGCACATCAACATCAAAGAAATGAGGACTCATACTGACTCTTCAGGCCTTTCATCCTCTGTTCTCTGCAGGAACTCTCAAGGTATTCACGGACAATACCACAGTCATGTGGTATATCAGCAAACAGGGGGGTAAGAGATCCTACCGTCTTTGTCAGCTGGCACTTCTGGTACGGGATGTGGCTATCCAGTATTGTGTGACTCTTCAAGTAGTTTACATTCCTTCAGATCAGAACATTGTGGCAGACAATTTGAGCAGGTCCTTCACTCAATCCCATGAATGGATGCTTCATAGGGATGTGTTTCTGGACATTATTCACCAGTGGGGTACTCCTCAAGTAGATCTGTTTGCCTCCCCTTTGAACAGACAACTTTCCCTGTTTTGTGCCATAGTACCAGGTCCTCTGGCATGGAAGGTAAGGTGGATGCCCTCTCATTTTCTTGGAGGGGAATATTTCTTTATGCATTCCCTCCCCTTACTCTCATTCCGAGAGTCCTGTTCAAGATTCAATGGGATGCTCCCAAAATCTTGTTGGTGACTCCCTTTTGGCCATGACAACACCGATTCCCTCTACTTCTGCATCTTGCCAGGGCAATAATCACAAGTTACCTCATCCATCACCACCTGTCCACACTTCAACTGACACTGTGGGTAATAGGGAGTTTTGATTCCTCATAGATACCTTTTTCCTGAGGACGTGCTGCAGGTCCTGCAGGAGGCCAGGGAACCTACTATTAGGAAATCCTACTTATCTAAATGGAAGAGATTTTCTATTTGGCATCTTTCTTGTGACCTGGAACCACTTTCTGTGGATGTTCCTTTGGTTCTTTCTTACTTGTGTGAGTTGCTCACTGCTGGTTTGGCCTGTTCTTCTATTAAGGCCCACCTATCAGCTCTTTCTGCTTGTCTGTCTTTAACTCCCCCATTAGCTTCTAGATTTGAGGTGAAGCAGTTTTTTAAAGGCGTCCTTAATATTAGACCTCCCAGGAAGCTTGTTCCTCCTTCCTGGGATCTTAATTTTGTTCTGGAAAAATTGACTCAGGCTCCTTTTGAGCCTGCTGATGTCCTTCATGGATGCATCTGCAGTCATAACAACTGGGTTGTCCTGTCGTCAGGCAGCCCTTCAGTCGGCCGGATTCCAAAGTCCGGGTCCGGCTTCGGCTGATGTCGCACTTCACCCGACGTCATCTCTGTTGGTCTTCGGGTATAAAGGCATCAGCCGACGCCATTTTCCTCAGTCTTTCTTGCCGCGTGGCGCCCGAAGCAGAAGCTGTTCGCAAGTGCCGGTCGGTCGGATCCAGAGATTACTTCTACCGAATACTACTTCGAAGACTTCTAAAGCTAAGTACCCCGTTGGGGACTCTTTCTTGCCTCAGCCGATGTCAGAAAAAGTTAATAATTGTTTAACCTGTGGGAAACAAATACCTCATAAAGATTTCCACTCTTATTGTCTGCCTTGTTTAGGCCCAGCCCACGACGTAGCAGCCTGTTCGGCCTGTGCTTCCTTCAACCGACGAACGCTTAGGCTTCGGTCGGAGTTTGCAGAACAGTTTTTCGGTTCTGATTTTGCGTATATTATGCCGTCGGATCCTCCGACTACCCAATCTGCCAAAAAACGCAAAGATAAAGACCGACATTCGCGGTCCACGGTTTCGGCCGAAACCATGGTTAAGCAAACCGCGAGTGTCTCGGTTTCGGCCGAAACCGAGAAAACTGATCAAAGTACAGCTGAATCTATCTCTACAACTGAGGCCCCTGCTACCATTCTGGAATCGGCCTCAGAAACTTTACCCACTACGGTGGTTACCACTGACTTATTAGACACCATCCCCTTGGATGTCTCTACCCCAGCACGTGGTGCTGCTAGGCCTCCAGCAGCCATGTCCATTAAGGCCTTCGCCAGGGCTAAAGCAGCCAAGACTACTAAAACAGTGCCTGTTAAACCCCCCACAACCAGGCCCTCTTCTAGTTCTCAAATGCTTACTTTGGCAGAAGATTTAATTTCATTAATTAGAGGATCTCAATCTCACCCAGACAGGGCCTCTCAGCCCCCTGAGAAGAGACCTAGGGCAGAGCCCCCTGAGCCAGTTTCCTCTGATGATTCTGCTGATGAATCAGACATAACTGACCAGCCAGAGGCTCCTTTCTCCAATTTTGAAGATTCTGATGCTGAAGAATCCATTCCAGCTGCTTTCCCACCAGAAGAATTCTCCTTTGGGGAAACCTTACATGCCATGCGAGAGCAATTCCAATGGCAGCAACAGGATTTTTCAGACTCCAGGAAAAGACTTAGGACCTTTCTGCACCTTCCACAGCACAGGCCCTTAGCTATACCTCCTGTTCTCTCTGTGGTGGATGATGCTTTCAATGATGTCTGCTCCGCTCCAGATTCTTTACCCCCAGCCCCTGCCAAACCAGACAGATTTTACAGGGTGCCAGATACTCATCACCACCTTTACAAGGCCCCACTTGCAGACCCCGAAACTATATCTCAGGGTCCCAAGGCAGTAGCCGCGACCATAGCTAAAAACCCTATTCCTTCTGAAAGGGAAGCAAGGTCATTAGACAGATGGGGTAAAAAGGTTTACACTTCAGCTACTCTCTCAGCTAGAGCTTTAAACTGTCAGTTTCACATGATACAATACCAAGAGTTTATGCTTGATCAGTTAACTAAAAAGCTAACCACTGATGAATCTCTTGATAAGAAATATGTATTAGAAATGGTAAATAACATACAACAGGTTAGCAACCATTCCTTAAAATGTGGCTATGATGCACTGGAGGCTTCATTTTGATCAGCCATGACTGGCACAGTGATAAGAAGGCATGCATGGCTAAAGGAACAAGCTTTACCGGATCATGTTAAAGCTAAGTTGCTAGATGCTCCTATGGATAAGACAAGTTTGTTTGGTACACCTGCCCAGCAGGTTATGAAGAAAATGGAAGAAAAGGCAAAATCTGTTCAAACGGTTAAAGATTTCTTGCAGGTTCAAACCCAAGGTTTAGCAGGAACTGGCCTGCCAAAAATTGGTCCTTTCCTGACTCCACAAGATCTCAAAGGGGCAGGAATAGACGCTCCAGAGGCAGAAACCAAACCAGAGGAGGTGCCTACAGAGGACGACAGTGGCAAGGTAACAACAGAGGCACAGACACAACCACTGCCACTACATCAACACAACCACAGTGACTTAACCCTAAGTCCGCCTACCAGGGAACAAATAGCAGCTCCTCTAGGCGGAAAGTTAACCTTATTTTCAAAGAACTGGCACTACATAACAAAAGACAAGTGGATTTTACAAACCATAGCTCAAGGTTACCGGTTCCACTTCCACACTTTACCAGTCAAAAGAGGAATGCCAAATCTACCTCCAAATCAAAAAACAGAGGCTCTACAACAGATAATGGAGTTAGCAAACATGAGAGCTGTGGAAAGAGTGCCAACAGCAGAGCAAGGAAAGGGGTTCTACTCCAGACTATTCCTAGTTCCAAGAAAGGAAAAAAGTTGGAGACCAATTCTCGACCTGTCCACCTTAAATACATACATCATTGTCCCAAAATTCAAAATGCTGACCTTACAGCAACTTCTTCCCATGCTGGGCAAGGAGTGTTGGCTGGTAACTCTAGATCTCAAGGAGGCATACCTGCACGTCCCCATTCGACCAATCTGCAGAAGATACCTCAGATTTCTTGCAGGATCAGAGCACTATCAATTCTCAGCATTGCCCTTTGGCTTATCTACTGCGCCAGAGTATTCACAAAATGCCTGGCATCAGTAATCGCCCATTGCAGACTACAGGGAATTCAAATTTACCCATACCTGGACGACTGCCTGCTACAAGGGGACAACAAAAGCAAGCTGACAACAGATTTACAAAGGGTCACTTACTTGCTACAAGCACTGGGATACACAGTCAATTTACAAAAGTCAAGGCTGATACCATCCCAAACAAGGACATTCTTGGGCGGAATTGGACACAGTAAAACAAATGGCATTCCTAACTACAGAAAAACAAAAAGAACTCCCTCTTTACTTCTTGGCACTATCAAAACTGAACAAGTTAACAGCAAGAAAAGTACTGCAGGCCTTGGGCTTCATGGCATCATGCATAATCTTGGTCCCATTTGCCAGACTACATATGAGAAAACTACAGTGGTACCTAAAGAATTTATGGTCCCAGCACAGACACAGCCTAGAAACAGAAATCCCACTAATTCCATGCTTAAAACAGGAGTTCCTATGGTGGGCTCAGGCATGCCAGTCAAACCCAGGCCTACCCTTTCGCAGATGTCAAGCAAGCCAGACCATCACAACAGACGCTTCAGACCTAGGATGGGGGGCCCACATGCAGGACAAATGCGTGCAAGGATTGTGGACACAGGATCAACTTCACCTGCACATCAACCTAAAAGAAATGCTGGCAGTAAAACTGGCAATCCAAAAATTCAGACCATTTCTCAAAGAGGGCCAGTTGATGATAAGGACAGACAACACCACAGTCATGTGGTACATCAACAAACAGGGAGGCACTCATTCATACCCCCTATGCAGAATGACTTTGGAGCTGTGGACCCTGGCACTCAGCTACAACATCCAGTTACAGGCAATATTTGTACCAGGAAAAGAAAATACTCTAGCAGACATATTAAGCAGAACCACATCGGATGCCCACGAATGGAAGCTGCACCCGGACATCTTCAAGACCATCTCAAAGAAATGGGGAATGCCTCAGATAGATCTATTCGCATCACCTCTCAATCACCAGCTCAAAAAATTCTGCACAAGGACATTCCACCCACTAGCATGGAAAGTGGATTCGCTCTCCTTCAGCTGGAAAGGCCTAACAGCATATGCATTCCCACCTCTTCCCTTGATACACAAAGTACTACTAAAAATCAAGGAAGAACGTCCAAGGATAATCCTGATAGCTCCAAACTGGCCAAGACAATACTGGTATCCACTGCTGAGGAGCATGTCTCGGAACAATATGTGGCCAATACCCCTGATGCCTTTGATGTTAACTCAGAACAACTACAGCATCATACATCCAAACCTAAAAACGTTGCAACTGACTGCATGGAACATCACATAGCAGCAGCTAATCCAGAACTTTCCCAAAGAGTTAAAGACATTATTCTTGAAGCACGCAGACCTTCAACAAGAAGGAACTATGCTGGAAAATGGAAAAGGTTTGTCATTTGGAGTACTGAAAGAGGAAAAGATGTGTCAAACATAGATATGCCTAACATTCTGGAGTATCTGGCGAACTTCTTCATTCAGGCCTGTCCTACTCCTCCATCAAGATACATGCATCAGCTATTTCAGCAGAATACAGCTTTGATCCACCTGTTTTTCGCACCCTTTGCTCAGGCAGTTCCTCAGAGGAATCAAGAATGTAAAACCTCCAAGGAAACCACCATTACCAGCTTGGGACTTAAACTTTGTGCTAGAAAAGTTGACACTATCACCCTTTGAACCAGCAGCAACAGCAGACCTACAACACCTGTCATGGAAAACTGCTTTCCTACTGGCAATTACTTCAGCAAGGAGGGTTTCAGAACTACAGGCCTTAATGGCAGTGCAACCCTTCCTAATCTTCCACCAAGATAGAGTGTCCATGAGGACTAATCCTACATTTATGCCTAAGGTGGTATCCAGAGTGTCTTTAAACCAGGCAATCCACCTACCTACCTTCTTTCCCAACCCACAAAACAGAGGGGAAAGAATACTGCATACCTTGGATGTACATAGACAGCTACGCTACTACTTGGACAGAACAAAAGTAGCAGAAAGACTGACCAACTTTTTGTAGCCTATGCAACAGGAAGGGAAGGAAAAGCTATTTCCAAACAGACAATCTCCAAATGGATAGGAAATTGCATACGATTCTGTTACTCCTTCCATGGAAAACCAATTCCACAGAATATAAGACCTCATTCTACAAGGGCAACAGCCACTACCACAGCCTTCTTACGAGGAGTGGCAACCAAAGACATTATTGAGGCGGCTACTTGGACCTCCGTGCATACATTTGCCAAGCATTATAATTTGCCTCTATATTCCAGATCCCGAGCAGGGTTTGCCACTGCTGTACTGCAAGGGATCCTAAACACACCATAATCTACTTTTATCCTCCTCCCCTAGTTGGCTATGGTATTCTACCCAGTTGTTATGACTGCAGATGCATCCATGAAGGACATAGTACAGTTTTGTACCTACCATAAATGTAGATGTCCGAACTGGATAGCATCTGCAGTCAGGATTACCCTCCCTCCTTCCCCTCTGTGGTACTCCTAGGGTGTTTACCCTCCTAATAGCTAGTTGATGGGGGGGAGTCTTTCATGGTGTATTTGTTTGTATATATGTACATACATGCTTATTTGTGTGTTTACCTCTATCTTTTTGGAAACATTGGCATTTATCCAAATTTTAGCCTTCAAGAGGGCTACTGGCATCTGGGGCAAGAAACACTGAGGAAAATGGCGTCGGCTGATGCCTTTATACCCGAAGACCAACAGAGATGACGTCGGGTGAAGTGCGACATCAGCCGAAGCCGGACCCGGACTTTGGAATCCGGCCGACTGAAGGGCTGCCTGACGACAGGACAACCCAGTTGTTATGACTGCAGATGCTATCCAGTTCGGACATCTACATTTATGGTAGGTACAAAACTGTACTTTTCAGTTTCCTTGCAACATTGTTTGGGTTTGACTGTTTCCAAGCAAACTATTTCCACTTGAATTTCAAAGATTATTTCCTTTTGCTACACTTTTCATGGTGAGAGCCTTCCTTCTTCTATAAAGGCTCATTCCAACAGAGCTGTGGCTTCTTCTGGTGCTTTTTTCAAAGGCTTAGATGTTAATTCTATTCTTGAAGCTGCTACCTGGACTTCTGTGCATACCTTTACCAAACATTACCAGCTGGATGGTATCTCCAGAGCTAGAGCTGGTTTTGCTGCTGCCATTCTTCATGGCTTCTTGGAAGGCTCTACTGCTTCCTCCTCCCAGGTTTCTTCTTGAGCTTTTGCACTTTCCCATTAGTAAGGAATACTGCAGCGGTGAATGTAAGGACATAGTACAGCTGAGTAAAATCTTACCATAACAGTAGATGTGTTTGGATAACAGTAGATGTCCTTGCCTTCACCTCTGCAGTATTCACTCTCTTCCTCCACCCCCCTGGTGTTTTTCCCTTCCTGGCTGTGCAGATTCTCCTTGCTTTTCCTTGGACTGCTGTTCCTACTGGGACAATCTGTTCCAAGGATGGTACAGCTGAACATCACCTTTATGCCCTACCTTACACAAGGAGTAAGCAGGTGACGTTCGGTGTACCTTAAAGCAATGGTAAACTTTTGTAAACTGGCTGGATGTAGGGCTTCAAGGCAGGGAATCCCATTAGTAAGGAATACTGCAGTGGAGATGGCAAGGACATCTACCACTATGGTAAGATTTTACACAACTGTACTTTTTCTTTATGTGCTGAAGTAGAGCAATAGTTTCTGCGTTTCTTCTTATTTCTGGTAGGTGATCACCTATCAGTTCCTTTAGCTTACAGTTAGTTTTACCTATATAAAATGCCTAACATTTTTCGCATTTTGCCAAATAAATTATGTTTCTACTTTCACAACTACCATATGCTTGTAGTATAATATCTTTTCTATCAACCTGATTTATAATATTTATATATATATATATATATATATATATATATATATATATATATTTACAATATGAACATCTATTGCAAGCATGGGTCCCCAATTTCATACATCTTTGTTTATTAATTGATGTAGTTTGCTCTTTATAACATAGCTTATATTTCAAGGCTCTAAATTTTTTATATCTAAAGTTTCGTCCTATACTCACCATTTCTTTTAATCAAGGTATCTGACTATATATATTGACCAGTGCCTCCTAATTATATTTTAACATTCTTAGTATTCCTATTGTTGGTCAATATACATCTACGTTTCTTCATCCTATTAATATTGTTATGTATTTCATCTTTTATCTTAGAAAATATAGGTCTCGCATTCATGTGTCTCTTGTTCTTTATTCTCGCTCTGTATTCATTGTTTTATGGTAATGATATCCTCTCTGTTCAAATGCAGTAGTCATTACTCCTTTTTGATTACCCATGTTACTGTCTTGAGAATTTAATCCAGATACTTGTAATATCTGATTTCTAACTATATTGTCAAAAAATGAAAGGTGTATGCATGCTAGTCCGAAGCTATATTTCATTTGACATTTTTCTTGTATAAACTTGTTTCTATTTTACCTTTCATAGTTTTAATTAATGTTATATCCAAAAATCAATTTGATAAAATATACTGTTTCTTTAAATGTTAAAAAACTAATAGTAGTATATATATATATATATATATATATATATATATATATATATATATGCAATAAATTCATCTAGGGTGGATAATGTGCCATCCTATATCAAAAACAAGTCATCAACAAATCTCTTATAAAAAAACTATCTGCTTATAATATTGGTTTTGATTACCTGAAATAAATGATTTTCCCATGCATTCATCACAATGTTAGAATATGTGTTAGCCACTGGAGTACCCATGGCTATACCTTTCATTTGTTTATAATATTTGTCTTGAAACATAAAAACATTATTCCTTAATATAATATTCAACAGTTCATATGCTTTCCTACATATTCAATTCCCTCTTCATTTGGAATAATTGTAAATAATGAATCGACATCGTATGTTACAAAATAACAATCAGTTATATTTACATCAACCAACCACTTAAAGAGTTGTTGTAGGAAGTCAGATGTATCCTTAATTATAGCATCTAATATTTGTAAAGCTATCCTTAATTGACTCTTTAAATATTTAGAAATTGGTTCAGTAACCTGCATTCTTGCCGCCACAATAGGTCGCATAGGTGGGTTACACATAGATTTATGTATTTTCCGTACACTGTATATTACCAGTATTTTTGGTGACGGTGTACATAGATACTCCAGTATCTCCAAGGATATTTCTCCATTCGTATGCATATTGTAGATAGCCATATTAAACTCTTTAATAATATTCATAATATCTCTTCTCAAAATTCGTGTATAGTCATTTATTCCCAATATTGCAAACATTCTTTGGTTATAGTAATCAGCATATAAAACAACAATACCACCTCTTTGTCAGCATTTTTAATAATTATATCAGCATTATCTATTAGTGATTGAACAGCTTTACTCTGATCTTTAGTTAAATTATGAAAAGCATTCTTCTGTTTTATTTTAGACAAATCATAAATCTCATTCTCTACAGCTGTTTCAAATGGGAAAATCACTGGATTGCTTAATGGTAAGGAAGTACTTGTTCTTTTAAGCAACTGAACATATGTCCCATTTTTACTACCAAAAAACATTCATAAATTTAAGTTCCTGCAAACAGTTTAAATTTTAATAAAGTCTGGGAGATGTCTATAGTTTCTACTAGTATAATTGTAAGTTCATTGTTTAACACTAAAAGTTCATCTCGTATTCATTCATAATGTGATAAATTAAAAACTAAATTATTCATAGTTACTTTATGTCTATTCATTTTCTAGATTGACTTCTCATTATCGGACCTCAGTTTGCCTTCTTCCCTTTCACGTTTCCTCAATAACTCTTCATCTGTTCACAGTGTGGAGGTAATATAAGTGGTTCCTGTTGTAGTAGCAGAAAATCCAAAGGGTCTAAAGCTGTTATAATATTTGCATCAACAATTGCTTGCTCTTGTTGTAAAGGCCACTTCTTTATTTGCTGCTTGACTTCTGTTTCCTGTGTTTGTAATATTGTATATGGCTCCACCTCCTTCATCCTGTCTCAGTGACTTCTATTGGTCCAAGCAAACATGGTACCAATTTTGAAGTCATTGAAGTCTCTCCTTAGTTTTTGTTTTCTTTTTTCTATCAGTCTATTTTCAAAGGCTGTCAACTAATCTATTGTCTCCTAAAGTAATGCTAAGTGCATATTGGATTCAGTCTTATATTTAATCATAAAAATCATCTACCATCCAGACCAATCTTTATAACATCTTCTCATCGTAATATGATCTCTCCATAACTGCATTCTTAATCTCTTTCCTTCTTCTTCCCATATTTTCTCATTTAACCCTTTTATTCCTTTACCTATTTTATATATTCCTTGTTATCCTTTATCTCTATCCATATTGCTAGATGATCCAAAAAAATGGTTTCAGTTATTTCTCCATCTCCTATGGTCAGTCCTTCTGATATTATGAAGTAATCTATTTTATTTCTGTAGATACTTCTTATGTAAATTCATGAATTTTTATCCCAGAATATTAATTTACCACATCTCATAACTTTTAACATTTTTCTTACATTGTTTCCTTTGTTTTTGCGTTTGCCTCTTACGTCACAATTAAAATCTCTTGTCACTACAATTTTCATATTTATTACTACATGATCTAGAATATAATGAAATAAGCTTTCTCTTGCTTTACAAGCAACATAAGCTTATAATTAGATATACTTGTTCTTTCCATTTTAAATCCACAGTAGTTAATCTACCCATTCTTACTAAAGTAATATCTAATAATTTTACTGTATTTCTACAAAATATTCCTATTCCAGAACCCCGATCAATTCCCACATCCCAAATTATCTCCCCCTATAATCTTTCTGTCTGCAGTCTTTATTCATTTGCTAAGAATCTTGTATTTCTAGTACAATTGCATCTACATTATATTTGTTACATCATTCCAAAATCCTAACCTTCCCACTATGTTTTCAATACTATTCATATTCACACAAAGTACTCTAAAGTCATTACTTTCCCTTTTCCTTAACATTCTAGAAATTAAAATTACACATTAATTGGTCACCCCTCTCAAGCCTCCCCCTCGACAAGGTAGTAGACTACTTTAACTCCACCTTTCTGAACATACTTGACCAACTTACCCCTCCAAGAATAATTCATACAGAGTTTAACTCTGCCTCTTGGCTCACCAAAAGTACCTGACTTCTACTAAAACAAAGGGACAAAGCATGGGACTCCTGGTGTCATAACAAAACTACTATTAACAGGTAACTATTCCTTGAAATAAGAAATAAGGCTAAGAAGCAGATAAGAATGGATAAGAAAACCCGTTACTCAAATCTACAAACCAAGCATAATGCTAACCCGAAAAAATTCTGGGCAGCCATAAACAAAATTTTCCTACCAGGTAAAACTATTACCCCACCCCCTAACACTGACACATCTACAAACAACATTGCAACACAATTCAATGAATATTTTACCAACTCCATTTTAAAGCTGGCAAAAGACTCATATCTTATAACCCTCCCAAACCTGCTTAATTCCCCAACCAACCAAAACTATGTCTCCCTCCAACAAGTCCAGACCAGCACCATTTTCAGATACTTGACCAAACTAAAACCCACTACCCTAGCAGCTGATAAACTCCCAGCAGAATACCTCCAAATCACAGCCAGGGCTATTAAATACCCAGTCTCTATAATTATAAATAGGTCAATCTCTGAGCAACAAGTTCCACTCCTCTGGAAAGTCTCACATATGATACCTCTACACAAAAGGGATGACTCAACTGAATTATCTAACTACTGTCCAATAGCCATACTATCCCCCCTGTCAAAAATACTAGAGAAATGTATACATTCCCAAATAATAAAATACCTTCTGTCCAACAATCTCCTAGCTGTAACTCAACATGTTTTTTTCCCAGACCACAGCACCACCACTACCCTTATCAGCTTCAGCAATCACATTAATCAACAGCAGAATGCAGGCAATTTGGTATCAACTGCCTTTTTTGGCCCTCTATGAAGCATTTGATACTGTCTCCCATAACAAACTACTGACTTCTATCTCAGAACTTAAACTAAATACCTCTGCACTCCTATGGTTTAAGGATTCTCTTTCAAACTGCGAACAAGATGTTAAGTCACATCCCCCTTTCTCCCTGTCACCTTAGTTGTACCCCAAGGAACTCTACTCAGACCTCTGCTCTTCACAATATTCACCAACAACCTACCCTAATCTGTTCAGCCTCTACTCTCCAGTTCCTACAGAAATCAACCCAAGAATCCTTCACAGCCATTGAAACCTGGTTATTGGACTCTCAGTTAATACTCAATTCCAAAAAAACAGCTTATGCTCTTTCATTCCTCCAAAGCTACAGATCCCATTCTCCCTTTTATAATTATTGCCTCTGACAACACCCATATCACACCGGTTGCACATGCCAGACTACTAGGTGTCATTATTGACCAAAACATGAACTTTGACAAGCACATGGCTCAAACCATAACAAAAGTGCATACAAAAACTAGGCACACTCTATAGATGTAAGAACTATCTGACCTCCAATAGTAAATCTATCACAGCAAGAACCCACCTGCTCTCTACATTACTCTATGCATCTCCTGTTCTAGTCAACCTATATAAATGCAATTTAAACAAACTATCCACTTGTTACAACAAGATAATGAAATTTGCTACTGATTATTTCTACAGATCTCACCATTGCTTAGCCCTTCAAAAATGTTCCTGGCTTGAATTACCAAACTTACTGACCCTAAACCAACTCACTCTAGCTCATCAAATTCTCTACCATCCCAACAAAACCTTAATCTTACATGGCTTAATTAACCATTATTCCAATAGCTGACTGCTAAAGTCCACCAACAAAGTGCTGGTCGAAGTTTCCAAAAGCAGATACATCTCAGGAGACTCTCTTTACACCTGCACTATTACAAAGATGTGGAACTCTCTCCTACTTGAAATCACAACTCAGGCAAGCAAAATTAGTTTTAAAAATCAACTAAAATCCTACCTCACAAGTCATGGATATGTACATGCTCTGATGTGGACTAACTCTTTCAAACCCTTGCTCTGCCTCCAACACTCACCTCAATCTGCAGTCACACTACAGCTTGCTGTAGTTTCAAACATGTATAACCCCATGTTATATAAACTATACCACAGTTCATGGTATTATGTATTAAGTTTACTCTTTTGACGAAAGTTGGTATTATGTATTAAATTACTCTTCTGATGAATGTTGTTACATATAGCTATGTCTTGTATATTTATGTTTCTTCCTGTACTACTTATACTCATTTGAGGTTGTCTAACAAATGTATATTTCTTTTCTAAAATATTGTATATTTCTTTTCTAAAATTTTATACATTGATGGTTTAACATAATGTATGGAGCTTTTCTCCCTGGGCCTCCACTGAAAATGAACAACCTTGCCCAGTTAGACTTTCCCAGTAAACAAATGTAAAATAAATAAAACAAATAAATAAATACATTTTAGTTTATTTCTCATCCATTTCCTTTCTTTTTACTTTATGCGTATTCCTCTAAATTTTCCTATCTTTTACCCTTTTAGAATTCTTTTTTCCCCTTTTACTGCTTCCCGGTTTATATCTTCCTCATCACTTATTTCAGGACCTTCCTCCATTACTTCTTTCTTGTCTCCTTCTTTATCTTCTTTAACTATTTTTTTTTCTATTTCCACCACTTCTAATGTTTCTTCTTTGTTTTTCTTTTCCTTTTCCTTCACTTTCATTATTTTCAATCTTATAATCCATCAATAAATGCCCACTTTTGTTACATTTATAAATTTCACTTCACATTTTTATGCCATGACCTAGTTCCCCACAAATACAGCATTTCTTTTTATCACAGTTATTTATGAAAAACACACACACACACACACACACACACACACACACACACACACACACACACACACACACACACACACGTTTTGGGTTGTCCCCAGTATTTTACCACACACTTATTTCCTTCAACATTTATCATACTTGGAATATGTATAATTTTGTCCTTTTCTATCTTTAACACAATATTATATTCCCATCCACCAGTCAATAAACCCCTTTTATCATAAACTTTTGCAGTTCCGCAGTGGTGCAGTGGTAGCATTGTTGCCACACAGCAAGAGGTTCTCCTGTTCGATTCTCGGCTGGAGTGCGGGGAGTGCCTTTTGTGTGGAGTCTGCATGTCCTCCCCACGGTTGGGTGGGCATTCGAAAGACATGCATAAAATGGGTGTGCCTTCATTGAAGGTTGAACGTCGAGCTGGCACCTCGGCGTTTGTGAAAGTCTACTGCCAATCATTAGCGGACCAGAGTTCCACTGCGGCAACCCCTAACTGGGAAAAGCCGAAAGACAAACAACAACATCATAAACTTTTGCAGTGTCCAGCACTTCTTTGACTAAACATTTTAAATGTCCCTTTAAAGTCTCTCTTTCTACTTCTGTTCAAAATTTTACATGACTCTTCTCTTTGTTTCAGATAAATGCTTTTATTACATGTACATTTCAAGGATTACAGTTATTTTTTTCATATTTTCCAAGGAAATGTTCCATTGCATAAACAGTCTCAAATATAATTTCACAAACTGTTTCTTTGTTTATAAGAATAAAAGCTCTTATATCTTGGGCTTTTACACCCAAAGGAACAATTAAGTTGTCCCAAACGTCATGCCTATCCATTTCTTTTTCTTCTTTATTTTGAATCCTCACCACTTACTTCTGCTTCACATTCTCAGCTGCTTTCTTTTCTCTGTTACTTCTCTAATGTCTTCTTTCACCTTTTCTGCATAGGATATCCTTTCCATTTCACCATCATCTTTCAGGATAGACTTTACTTCTTCTTTTTGTATTTAGTCCATAATGTCTCCACAGGAAACATCTCCTTCATTTTCTGTCTTGCTCTGCATCAACATTTCTTTCAATACAGCATCCCACAACTCTCCCGAATGGAGGGCTGTAATAATACAAGACTCGCTTAGCAACTCCTCTTTTTTTGGCTTCCACAAACAAGTTTTTCTTTAAAAATACTTTTGAATCCTCCACAATCTTCCTAGTATTTTCCATTCTCAGTACTCAAACATTTAATACACAGCTGGAAGTAACAATATCAAGCATGTTGTCTCCTCTGATAATACTCTTAACTTTTTGAGAGTAAGATAAAGTAGTTACAGTTTCCAAAAGTAGTTTATTACTATTTTTGTAGATGGAAACAGAGACTAGTCCTATTCCAGGACAGTTTATCACCTGTAAGAATACTTTTTGTTGAGGTGCTCTACAGGATAGGTCAGGAAAGAGTCAGGCTTCACAAAAACTAAACTGAGACTCTTGTAGTACCTGATGATGGATACATTCATCTTGAGTAGGCTAACTTTGCTTCTCAGGTTTTCTAGGTTTTCTTCCTATAAGGACAACATAGCAGCTATGAGGTTTTCTTAAGAAAAATTGATACATCATCCACACTATTACCATCTAACCTTGCTTTAATGAATGTATTCAGACAGAATTAATAGTGATATGGAAAATGTTCTAGGGGGGTGTGTGGCCAAGATGCCAGTCTGATAGCAGCAGAAATCCATAGCTCTGCTCAGATTTTAATATCCTGACAGGAAAGATGCTTTAATTTTTAGAAAAATCTAACTAAAAGTTTACTAAAAGTTAGACTAACATAGACTCTTTATTATTTTCTAAAAATTAATACATAGTCAAGAATTTTTTTTAAATTATTTCTGTCAAGGAGTTTTCTACTGGAGCTCTCAAGATGAGCAACTCAAAGAACCCACATCAGGAGAGTGCAGTGAAGAAAGAACTACATCTTATAATAACAAACATCCAAGAACTGTCACTAAAAACATGAGCAACGTGAAGAACCCACACCAGGAGAGTGCAGTGAAGAAAGAACTACATCTTATAATAACAAACATCCAAGAACTGTCACTAAAAGCATGAGCAACGTGAAGAACCCACACCAGGAGAGTGCAGTGAAGAAAGAACTACATCTTATAATAACAAACATCCAAGAACTGTCACTAAAAACATGAGCAACGTGAAGAACCCACACCAGGAGAGTGCAGTGAAGAAAGAACTACATCTTATAATAACAAACATCCAAGAACTGTCACTAAAAACATGAGCAACGTGAAGAACCCACACCAGGAGAGTGCAGTGAAGAAAGAACTACATCTTATAATAACAAACATCCAAGAACTGTCACTAAAAATGGACAAAATCGAAAGCAAAATAGATATTATCAAACAAGAATGCAGTAAACAACTGGAACTTATAAATGTTTTAGTAAAAAAACAATCTGAACAGATTCTTGCCTTAGAGGAAACAGTAACTGACCTAGATACTAGAGTGACAGAAAATGAACATCACAATGAATTTCTTCTGAAACAAAACACCAGGCTGATTGAGAAACTGGAAGACCTTAAAAGTAGATCAATGAGGAATAACATAAGAATACATGGAATTCCTGAGGAAGAAGAGGGTGCTAACATGATTCACTTCCTCAATAAGTGTTTTTCATCAGGGGTTGGAAGGGTGGCTTAATGGCTAAGGTGTTTGCCTTACAAACACAAGGTGCGGGGTTTGACTCTCACAAGAGATAATTGGCTAGGCTTCAAATGGCTCACAAGGGCAGTTAGCTTAGTACTAAACTATGAACCTATGAACCTAAACATGCCTGAATCCCTCTCTTTTGGAATTGAGAGGGCTCATTGGTCCCTGGCAAATCCAGCTTAATCTCTGAGTTAATCTAACCTCAGGTCTATAACAGTTAGATTTCTTTCCTCGCAAGACAAGGACTTAGTGCTGAAATCAGCTTGGACTAATTCCCCTATCAAGATGGGTGAAAAGTTATTTGTTTTGACAATGACTACATCTCTACAGTCATATCCAGAAGAAGGGGTTGTGTTCCTCTAATTAAGTCCTTGAAAAAAAGCCAATATTAAAGCTCAAATTCTTTTTCCTGCAAGAATAAGAATCACCTTGCCAGAAGGAGTGAAGATCTTTGATTCCCTACAAGAAGCAGTAGTATTTATCCAAAAGAAGAAAATATTGTCAAACATAAAAGAAATTGAATGGTCATCCTAGAGTTTGAAGAGAAAGACAACAAAAATGGATGGTCTGTGAAGGAAGGAGCAAACAAAACTAAGAAACTAAAGGACAAATTAATAAATTATTTCTAATTTTAAATGCTTTGTTTTATGAATCATAATATATTTGATTCTAGAAAGTTTCTATGCTGTAAGGTAATGAGAATCATTTTATTATTAACTTTCTCTTTTCCTTTCTATATCTTTTTCTTCTAATTACATATAGTACTAAGTATTTAAATAATACTCTCTCTCTCTCTCTCTCTCTCTCTCATTTATTCCTATTCTTTTTTGTTACCAGTGTTTCTTTTCTCTCTTTTCTCAATTAAACGTTCTTTACATACTTTCCCCTTTGAAATAACTACAAATGATGTATGTCTTTTAATTCTTCAGTAATAGTATAATTGCATTTTTTCTAGTGGTTCAGTGGTGGGGTAACAAGGTATTTCTGATTAGTGTTTCTAATTAGATGTTTTAGACTCTTTGGTTAGCTACATTTAAACATATAAGTTTTATATATATATATATATATTTTTTTTTTAATATATATATATATATATATATATATATATATATATATATATATATATATATATATATATATATGCTAGGTTCCTTTTTTTTCTCTCTGTCTCTCTCTGGCCTGGTTAACTGGTAGGTATATGACTGAAATGTTATACTGTGATTTCTGATTTGAGGCAGCTGTTTTTATATGAAAGGGTTATTTTTTTCATGATTTTGATGTTTTGTGAGGAAACTGGTTGTCTGTGTGACTGTTCTCATTGTGCAGATTCATGACATGCACTGACAAGGCAGCTTGAGTGTTTTTTTTTTTTTTTTTTTGATTTTTGTAAACTCTAAAAGCTTCAAGATCTGGATTTCCCATCGAAAATGCTTTTTTCTTCACTAGAAACTTCTGTTATGCACAACCCTATTTAGATACTTTTTAACAAGTTTATGAAGCTGCAGCTTGAGGAAACAACAGTGATGACATCATTTGACCTTTTGAACCTGTTAAATGGTTGTACTTAGAATTCTTTTCTCTTGAAATTCTGTTATCCTTCACTAGGTACTTTAAATGGTAAATAATTAGTTCTGATAAAAGTGTTTGACTTCTTTGAAAATGCCTATGTTCTCTTATAGATGCATACATTCTGCAGATTTAATGACACTATTAGTAACTAAATGACATCAAGTGAACTAGGAGCTGCATTAGAAATCTCATTATGCATATTAACATCAAACTTATGTTATATAACTAAACCTTTAGTAACAAAGGTTTGTGAGGCCCCCTTTTTTTTCTCTCTCTCTCTCTCTCTCCCCCCTTCCTGATGAAAGATGTCAACATATATATTGTTAATACATATGGGTAATATGTGTATAATTGCAAAATATACTAGTTATGTGGTAATAAGTATTATATATATATTTATTCAACAGATCCTTGCATGAAAAATGTTAAATAGATGACTGACAAAATGGCTAAATTATCTGATGTTTCTTGAAAAGTCTTGGAAATAATGGCAATCTTCTTAACCTTCAGCATCTAATATTTATGCATACTTTGATCTGATGTGTATTTCTGGCATATCTACTTATTAGATGTGCTATTATCATATGTGGCATATTCATATAGCTTCAGATATATTGGACACTCTCATTCTGATATGTATTTCATGGATTCAGATTTCTTTAGTTGCTTTCATAATGCTTTTCTTTTTTGGTTTTATACTATATTCTAAGCAGAGATGGATAATTTGTGTTGTTTGATATTGGAGTGGTGGTGGATGGATGGTTTAGTTAAGTTTTTAACTAAACCAGAAACTTTATGTTTCATGTATGTGTTTGTAAATAGTTTTGGGTTTTTGAAAGTAGTGCTTAATACATGTTATGCATCCATGATAAATAAGTTTTCAGTAGATTTCAAGTCAACACGGAAGAAAGGTCTTTCAGTTAGTAATAACATACATATTATAGTCAATGGCTTATAAATGTCTATCATTAAATATTAATAGTTTGAACAATAATGTCAAAAGAGCTGGTTTGCTTAAATATATCAAAACATATAAAGCCCAGATCATCTTTTTATAGGAAACCCATCTATTAAAAAAAAAAGATCTACAAAAATACTCATTCAATGGCTATACCATTCTGGCTGATTCATGTTTTAAGACTAAGAGAAGGGACACTCTTATTCTATGGAAAATACTTATACTATGCCAAGAATTATAGATACAATTTCAGATAAAGACGGGATGCTAAGCATGGTTATTTTGGAAATCAGTAGGTAGTATTTACTTTGATTAATACATACTGGATACCAGGACTGAGTACTAAATATGTTGACAAATATCTGGACCTGATTACTTTAAATGCAAAAAGGGAAATTATAGCAACAGGTGATTTTAACTGCCTATTATCAGGCAATTATACTTCTAAAAATGGTAAAATAAAACTAAAATCTCAAGCCAAGAAGTTAAATGATTTACAAACCAGATGAACCTTAAAGATATACATGGTCAAAGAGAACATTATTCCTTATTCTGTACTCACTATTCATATTGGTTTGGTACACAAACAAACATTGATAAGGTGTTTGTATTAAATAATATATACTCTAAAATAAGTGACGTATCTATAATGACTTGTCCACTTTTGGACCATAATGCTATAAACTTTACATTAACTACACATATAGATGATTTAAGATTTATACAGAGAATTTCTGCTTACATAACTAAGTTAAATGACTTTAGGGAATGGATAATGAAAGAAATAGACATGTTTATGGAAACAAATGATAATGGTGAAGTGACTGATACTATATTATGGGACACCTTTAAAGTTTATATATATATATTAGAATAAAATCTTGGTACCTTAAATAATGGAGAGAGTGTTACAAAGAACTTTTAGACTTACAAAAACATAGACAAGATAAAAAATGGATGCAAAGTAGCACATAATGAAATTACTAAGTTAAATCAAAAATACTTAGAAGTTCTGAATCATACGGTAGCCATAAACCTGGAAAAATTGAAATTGCAATCTTATGCTGTAAATCCCAAATATCTACATAAAATAGCGGTAAGATCCAAAAAAATAACCAAAAGCATACCAATGAGATTAAATATAAAAGTGATGGTTCAGCTAAGAGTACATCTAACATAATGGGCATATTAGACTTGTTCAAAAACTACTATAAAGATATAAATAATAACACACTACTTTTGGAGACAGATAATGTAATAAATACTTTTATTAAAGAAAACATAACTACTAAGGTGTCAATGCAACAAAATAACATATTAAATAAACATAAATAACAATGTGAGCCTTAGTTGGATAAAGTGCTCCCAAACACTTGATAATATAGAATATTGTAAACCAAAACCGATGATAAGTGAGAGAGCACAGCAGATCAATTAACCAGGATTCCTTGTTGAATAAAAAGACTTTAATCCACAGTTCCAATAACGACAACCATATGTTATATAATGCTGCAGCTGATGAGTGCTTTCACTCACAAAATGAGTTTCTTCAGATCAAATTGCTGCTACCCATAGTGCCCCTATATATACGTACATCAATAAAAACCAATTAGCTAACAATTAATCATTAAAGTTGTGTATTACATACTAAAACCAACAAAATCAGTATGAATCCTAAGACGTATTACTATACAATACATCTATTAAAAAACTTATATAGTTTATACAAGGTAAATAAATAGTGCTTAACAACTATATTTAAAACTTCTAAAATATTATTCCTTTATATATGTGTAGAAACGTATAATACAGTTGGAACATGACATGTCAGTACATCAACATATGAACAACTAGACCTCAATATTGTAACTTCTGTACAGAATGTTTAAGATATTACTCTATGCTACCTATATTTAATGTTTATATTCCTTCTTTTCTTGAGAGCTGGTTTTATTGAAGCTCTCTCGTTTAGGCCAGATCCCCTGTCAGCCCTCAATCTTGTAATCCATTTACTTTCCCTATCTTCTGTGTGGTTCCTTATGTCACCACCTCTAGCACAAGGTTCAATCATTTCTAGAACCCTGAAGAGGAAGGTATGTGTGTTCCCTAATTCTACTACATGTTTGGCCAGTGCATTCATTGTATTCCCTTTCCTCATGTGATATGTATGCTCACGTATCCTGTCTTTGAGCTGTCGGTTCGTTTTGCCCACATAGAACGCATTGCATACCTGGCAGACTGCCAGGTATACAATGTTCATACTAGTGCATGTCGCATCTACTTGGGTCTTAAACTGTATATGGGAGTCAGGGTGTACAAATAATGTACCGCTGTCAATATATACGCATTGATTACAACGCCGACATGCCTTTGTATAACAGGACTCCACTCCCTTCTCATCCTTTTTTGAATAGCATAGGAGTCTTTTCAAGTTTAATTTATTCTTGTACAGAAATCTTGGTTCATCTCCTACCACCTGTCTAATCTCATCATCTGTACATAATATTGACCAATGCTTATTAAATATATCCTTAAGATCCCTATTATCACTAGTATATGGTAACGAAATCTTAACATCATTCCTGACACTTCGTTTATCATTGTCTAATGCTGGTCTAGGTCCATAATATGGTGCTGCTCTGTTCAGCCTAAGCTCTTGCATGTCATTAAACTGTCTTTCAATCTCTCTATTACTATAACCCCTGTCCTGTAATCTCTCTTTCAATTCATGCATACCTACTTCGAATCCTGCCTCAGTGGCATTGAGTCTGGAAACACGCATGCCTTGTCCTCTGATTATATTATTGAATATATGATTGGGATGCATGCTAGATCTCGATAATATAGTGTTACGATGGCATGGCTTCCGATATACTCCTGTATTCAATAATCCATTGTCCATTTTCTCAATAAACAAGTCTAGGAAATCTAATCTATGGGTTGAATGACACATTGTAAATACTAAGTAGTTGGTCAAACTGTTTATCATACCATGAAATTTATTAAGCAAGTCAACATCTCCTCTCCATAGCATAAACACATCATCTACAAAACGTTTGTAAAATATAGCAGAACGTGTAAACTCATTGGTTCTAAATAGCACTTCATTCTCCCAGTATGCCAAGAACATATTGGCATAGCTGTTTGCACATGGCGTACCCATGGCAACCCCAGCTTGTTGTTTGTATATTGTATCATCGAACATAAAAACATTGTTCTCAAGTACAATGTTTAACAAATGCACCAACAGTTCTATGTGACTAGGTGTGAGTGTGCTGTTTGTCAATAGATATTCCCTGATGTATCCAATGCCCAATTCATTAGGTAATATGGTAAATAGTGATTGAATGTCAAACGTGACCAATATTAACTCCTCACTACTTATCCCACTTGCCATACAGTCGTAAAGTTCAAGCAAGAACTGCTTGGAATCCCTAAGTATAGTTGGATTCATATTTAACACAGGACGTAGGTGTTTCTCTATATATACAGATATGTGTTCAGTGACCCAACCTTGCCCTGATACCACTGGTCTCATGGGTGGGTCACTAACATTCTTGTGTATCTTCGGGAAGCCTTGTATCACAGGAATAAGCGGGTTCGGGATCGTAAGATACTCAAACAAATCTTTGTCTATGATCCTACCATTAAACATGTCGAATAGCTCATTCCCTATTTCCGATATAATACTTCTCACTACGGAAGAATCAATTCTTAAATAGAATTTGTCATTCAATAATCTCAACATTGCTGCTTGATAGCACATAGTGTCCATTACCACAACTTGACCTCCTTTATCTGCTGGTCTAACTGTAATTGCCTTGTTTAATTGCAGATCACGTAGACTTGCCCTCTCTCTCCTACTAAGATTATCCTTGTATCTAAAACTGGGCTTCCTACTGAAATATTTATGTAACTCATCTTCGGTTAATTTTAGGTAGGCCTCTACCAGTGGATGGTTCACCGGTGTGTAATTACTCAATCTTTTAAATGTTAATGCTGTCTCATTACCTATCGCAGTATCTGTGGTGTTGTTCTCAAATAACAACTTGAGCATCAGATTCCGACAAAATATCTTAGTATCTAGCACTGTATCCACTAAATTGCTATAACCACTGGGAATAAAGTTTAACCCTTTCTCCAATAAATTTAATTCAGAGTTCGTTAATTCATACTTGGATATATTGCAGACTAATGAATCAATTGTATGTATGTTGTCATTCATCACCCTTAATTCACTCATTGTCCTATTTTGTTCCTCCACATTTTCTTTATTGTATGCTGTGGATGGAACTCCTCTGAGGCCTTCCTTTTTTGCCTCCCTCTGCTTAGAGATCGCCCTCTCCTCAAGCCCTTGTCCTTCCTCACGGGTAATGGAAAAGGGATTCCACCATGCAATGTTTCTACCACATTCATGCTCCTGCTGTTCACCTTGGGTCTAACGACCCTATCATCTTGTAATATTGGTTTGTTTGTGACCTCTACCTGGGGATATAAATTCATATGTGTAGGGCTATTTAGTATGGTTTCCTTCGTTATTGTATTTATATTACTGCGTGCTGTGTCTCCATCTATATGTATGATACTGATGACATCATCTGTATCTATAGAATCACCCAACACTTTATCTGAATTAACATTCAATGACTCATTTAAAACAATGTTATTATTTCTACCTCGGATCTCGTGTATTCTCATGTATTGCAGAAACCCCTGTCACATTAGATGCAGATCTTTTATCTTGCTCTATTGTTTTACTTATATTATTAACACTAGCAGTTATATTACTGTTCACACCATTGCTCACAACATTATCATTCTCTACAAGAACATTCATATCCCTTTCACCAAATCTAGGCCATACAAAGACGTGACCCATCGAAAAATCTTTGTGGTCACGTCTTATTTTATTCTGTTTCTGCTGGAGAAGCTTGCATTCAAGCGCCCGATCAGCAAGCTCTCAAACAGCGGAACAACTAAAGCTTCTGGATATGCTAAAAAAATGTCCAACCTTTGTTGTTTGATACTTCTGGTCAGTTCATCCTCCTCTGGTAAAAAATAGTCCACTAGCAGTTGCATATACTGCCTGCTAACTTCCAAGTTTATCAATTGCCACTTCTTTAATAACTCGGGATGTTGATCTCCTTGGTTCGGCATGTTAAACACCCGAAGTCCCCTCGGCACTATCCTCTGTTCCAGACAATATAGAAAATGCATACGTTGCGTCTGCAATCTCTTCAGACGTCCGAAATCCTTCTCCAGCTTGTCTAGCATGCGTTGCAGTTTCTCCAGGTCTACAACAGGCGCGTTTTCATCATTGGTGCACGACGAATTATCTAGTTGCCAGGATGCAACCTTAGAGCACTGTAACTGCTGCTCAAATCTCTTCGTCAACAGAGCTGATGAGCCCAGGTCTACACCCCGGGGCTCGTAATCAAGCTCTATGTCAACGCTACTTAACGCTTTATCCATATCTCGTATATACCTCTTGTATATAATGGAAACCACGATGTTAAAATAAAATAGTCAATTTAAATATGTCCGTTAGCTTACCGGTCGATCCGCTTCCACCAAGGCACAGAAAATATAGTAACGGAGATAACAATAATAACAATGTGAGCCTTAGTTGGATAAAGTGCTCCCAAACACTTGATAATATAGAATATTGTAAACCAAAACCGATGATAAGTGAGAGAGCACAGCAGATCAATTAACCAGGATTCCTTGTTGAATAAAAAGACTTTAATCCACAGTTCCAATAACGACAACCATATGTTATATAATGCTGCAGCTGATGAGCGCTTTCACTCACAAAATGAGTTTCTTCAGATCAAATTACTGCTACCCATAGTGCCCCTATATATACGTACATCAATAAAAACCAATTAGCTAACAATTAATCATTAAAGTTGTGTATTACATACTAAAACCAACAAAATCAGTATGAATCCTAAGACGTATTACTATACAATACATCTATTAAAAAACTTATATAGTTTATACAAGGTAAATAAATAGTGCTTAACAACTATATTTAAAACTTCTAAAATATTATTCCTTATATATGTGTAGAAACGTATAATACAGTTGGAACATGACATGTCAGTACATCAACATATGAACAACTAGACCTCATCAGCTGCAGCATTATATAACATATGGTTGTCGTTATTGGAACTGTGGATTAAAGTCTTTTTATTCAACAAGGAATCCTGGTTAATTGATCTGCTGTGCTCTCTCACTTATCATCGGTTTTGGTTTACAATATTCTATATTATCAAGTGTTTGGGAGCACTTTATCCAACTAAGGCTCACATTGTTATTATTGTTATCTCCGTTACTATATTTTCTGTGCCTTGGTGGAAGCGGATCGACCGGTAAGCTAACGGACATATTTAAATTGACTATTTTATTTTAACATCGTGGTTTCCATTATATACAAGAGGTATATACGAGATATGGATAAAGCGTTAAGTAGCGTTGACATAGAGCTTGATTACGAGCCCCGGGGTGTAGACCTGGGCTCATCAGCTCTGTTGACGAAGAGATTTGAGCAGTAGTTACAGTGCTCTAAGGTTGCATCCTGGCAACTAGATAATTCGTCGCGCACCAATGATGAAAACGCGCCTGTTGTAGACCTGGAGAAACTGCAACGCATGCTAGACAAGCTGGAGAAGGATTTCGGACGTCTGAAGAGATTGCAGACACAACGTATGCATTTTCTATATTGTCTGGAACAGAGGATAGTGCCGAGGGGACTTCGGGTGTTTAACATGCCGAACCAAGGAGATCAACATCCCGAGTTATTAAAGAAGTGGCAATTGATAAACTTGGAAGTTAGCAGGCAGTATATGCAACTGCTAGTGGACTATTTTTTACCAGAGGAGGATGAACTGACCAGAAGTATCAAACAACAAAGGTTGGACATTTTTTTAGCATATCCAGAAGCTTTAGTTGTTCCGCTGTTTGAGAGCTTGCTGGACGGCGTTTCGGCGCTTGAACGCAAGCTTCTCCAGCAGAAACAGAATAAAATAAGACGTGACCACAAAGATTTTTCGATGGGTCACGTCTTTGTATGGCCTAGATTTGGTGAAAGGGATATGAATGTTCTTGTAGAGAATGATAATGTTGTGAGCAATGGTGTGAACAGTAATATAACTGCTAGTGTTAATAATATAAGTAAAACAATAGAGCAAGATAAAAGATCTGCATCTAATGTGACAGGGGTTTCTGCAATACATGAGAATACACGAGATCCGAGTAGAAATAATAACATTGTTTTAAATGAGTCATTGAATGTTAATTCAGATAAAGTGTTGGGTGATTCTATAGATACAGATGATGTCATCAGTATCATACATATAGATGGAGACACAGCACGCAGTAATATAAATACAATAACGAAGGAAACCATACTAAATAGCCCTACACATATGAATTTATATCCCCAGGTAGAGGTCACAAACAAACCAATATTACAAGATGATAGGGTCGTTAGACCCAAGGTGAACAGCAGGAGCATGAATGTGGTAGAAACATTGCATGGTGGAATCCCTTTTCCATTACCCGTGAGGAAGGACAAGGGCTTGAGGAGAGGGCGATCTCTAAGCAGAGGGAGGCAAAAAAGGAAGGCCTCAGAGGAGTTCCATCCACAGCATACAATAAAGAAAATGTGGAGGAACAAAATAGGACAATGAGTGAATTAAGGGTGATGAATGACAACATACATACAATTGATTCATTAGTCTGCAATATATCCAAGTATGAATTAACGAACTCTGAATTAAATTTATTGGAGAAAGGGTTAAACTTTATTCCCAGTGGTTATAGCAATTTAGTGGATACAGTGCTAGATACTAAGATATTTTGTCGGAATCTGATGCTCAAGTTGTTATTTGAGAACAACACTACAGATACTGCGATAGGTAATGAGACAGCATTAACATTTAAAAGATTGAGTAATTACACACCGGTGAACCATCCACTGGTAGAGGCCTACCTAAAATTAACCGAAGATGAGTTACATAAATATTTCAGTAGGAAGCCCAGTTTTAGATACAAGGATAATCTTAGTAGGAGAGAGAGGGCAAGTCTACGTGATCTGCAATTAAACAAGGCAATTACAGTTAGACCAGCAGATAAAGGAGGTCAAGTTGTGGTAATGGACACTATGTGCTATCAAGCAGCAATGTTGAGATTATTGAATGACAAATTCTATTTAAGAATTGATTCTTCCGTAGTGAGAAGTATTATATCGGAAATAGGGAATGAGCTATTCGACATGTTTAATGGTAGGATCATAGACAAAGATTTGTTTGAGTATCTTACGATCCCGAACCCGCTTATTCCTGTGATACAAGGCTTCCCGAAGATACACAAGAATGTTAGTGACCCACCCATGAGACCAGTGGTATCAGGGCAAGGTTGGGTCACTGAACACATATCTGTATATATAGAGAAACACCTACGTCCTGTGTTAAATATGAATCCAACTATACTTAGGGATTCCAAGCAGTTCTTGCTTGAACTTTACGACTGTATGGCAAGTAGGATAAGTAGTGAGGAGTTAATATTGGTCACGTTCGACATTCAATCACTATTTACCATATTACCTAATGAATTGGGCATTGGATACATCAGGGAATATCTATTGACAAACAGCACACTCACACCTAGTCACATAGAACTGTTGGTGCATTTGTTAAACATTGTACTTGAGAACAATGTTTTTATGTTCGATGATACAATATACAAACAACAAGCTGGGGTTGCCATGGGTACGCCATGTGCAAACAGCTATGCCAATATGTTCTTGGCATACTGGGAGAATGAAGTGCTATTTAGAACCAATGAGTTTACACGTTCTGCTATATTTTACAAACGTTTTGTAGATGATGTGTTTATGCTACGGAGAGGAGATGTTGACTCGCTTAATAAATTTCATGGTATGATAAACAGTTTGACCAACTACTTAGTATTTACAATGTGTCATTCAACCCATAGATTAGATTTCCTAGACTTGTTTATTGAGAAAATGGACAATGGATTATTGAATACAGGAGTATATCAGAAGCCATGCCATCGTAACACTATATTATCGAGATCTAGCATGCATCCCAATCATATATTCAATAATATAATCAGAGGACAAGGCATGTTTCCAGACTCAATGCCACTGAGGCAGGATTCAAGTAGGTATGCATGAATTGAAAGAGAGATTACAGGACAGGGGTTATAGTAATAGAGATTGAAAGACAGTTTAATGACATGCAAGAGCTTAGGCTGAACAGAGCAGCACCATATTATGGACCTAGACCTGCATTAGACAATGATAAACAAAGTGTCAGGAATGATGTTAGGATTTCGTTACCATATACTAGTGATAATAGGGATCTTAAGGATATATTTAATAAGCATTGGTCAATATTATGTACAGATGATGAGATTAGACAGGTGGTAGGAGATGAACCAAGATTTCTGTACAAGAATAAATTAAACTTGAAAAGACTCCTATGCTATTCAAAAAAGGATGAGAAGGGAGTGGAGTCCTGTTATACAAAGGCATGTCGGCGTTGTAATCAATGCGTATATATTGACAGCGGTACATTATTTGTACACCCTGACTCCCATATACAGTTTAAGACCCAAGTAGATGCGACATGCACTAGTATGAACATTGTATACCTGGCAGTCTGCCAGGTATGCAATGCGTTCTATGTGGGCAAATCGAACCGACAGCTCAAAGACAGGATACGTGAGCATACATATCACATGAGGAAAGGGAATACAATGAATGCACTGGCCAAACATGTAGTAGAATTAGGGAACACACATACCTTCCTCTTCAGGGTTCTAGAAATGATTGAACCTTGTGCTAGAGGTGGTGACATAAGGAACCACACAGAAGATAGGGAAAGTAAATGGATTACAAGATTGAGGGCTGACAGGGGATCTGGCCTAAATGAGAGAGCTTCAATAAAACCAGCTCTCAAGAAAAGAAGGAATATAAACATTAAATATAGGTAGCATAGAGTAATATCTTAAACATTCTGTACAGAAGTTACAATATTGAGGTCTAGTTGTTCATATGTTGATGTACTGACATGTCATGTTCCAACTGTATTATACGTTTCTACACATATATAAAGGAATAATATTTTAGAAGTTTTAAATATAGTTGTTAAGCACTATTTATTTACCTTGTATAAACTATATAAGTTTTTTAATAGATGTATTGTATAGTAATACGTCTTAGGATTCATACTGATTTTGTTGGTTTTAGTATGTAATACACAACTTTAATGATTAATTGTTAGCTAATTGGTTTTTATTGATGTACGTATATATAGGGGCACTATGGGTAGCAGCAATTTGATCTGAAGAAACTCATTTTGTGAGTGAAAGCGCTCATCAGCTGCAGCATTATATAACATATGGTTGTCGTTATTGGAACTGTGGATTAAAGTCTTTTTATTCAACAAGGAATCCTGGTTAATTGATCTGCTGTGCTCTCTCACTTATCATCGGTTTTGGTTTACAATATTAAATAAACAAATAACACTAACAGAAGTGAAAGAGCAAACAAAACAATTAAAAGATATTAAAGCCCCAGGACTGGATGGAATAATTATTGAGCTATATAAGATTTTTCCTGAATATATAATAAAGAAAATGATGAGTGACTTTACTATGGTTAAGCAAAAATGTATAACACCCCCATCATGGAAATACTCAACTATCTCCCCCATATTAAAACAAGGTAAGGACCCCAAATCTTGTTCATAAGTATGAACTAGGCTAATGGCCCTGGAGTCTTTACAAGCCTAGCCCATAGGATTACCCTGGCATCGTGCCACCCAACCTTAGTTCCTAGTGCCTCTGTCAAGTAGAGCCACTGGAGTGATCCAGTGGGTGAATTTTCTATTTCCCATCCACTCATCAAGAGTTCTCTTGAAGAGGTCAGTGAGGTGCTCTGCTTGACATGTATGGGAAGTCTATTCCATAGCATAGGCAGTCTCTGGGTTATGAACCTGTCCCTCCAGCATGTTCTGTTGATTGTGGTAATGAGGTTGAGGTCTCTGGAGTGTGCAGTGTGGAGGGATTGGGATTTCTTTAGATGTAGCATTTCTAACAGAGCTAGGTCAGAAATGGCTTTGTAAGTCAAGCAGAGATCGCCTCTACGTAGGCGATATAAGACAGAGAATAGTTGGAGTTTTTTGAGTCTGTCCATATAGGACAAGTATTTAAGGCCTAGGATCCTCTTTGTGAGGTACTTTTGTGGGCTCTCCAGTTGTTGCAGGTATCTAGTGAGGTACATGCCAAATGGGGTTGTACTCGATGATTGACCTAGTGAGGGAAGAGTAGAGGGAGACAATGACCTCTTTCTTCCTGGATGCAAAACCCTTAGTAATGAGATGTGCCACATAGAAGGACTTTCTGACCACAGTGGCAATGTGGTGGTCAAAAGAGAGGTTGCTGTCAACCTGTGTTCCCAGATTTCTTATAACACCTTCTGTGTTCAGTGGATTACCATCAATCTGGTAATTCAAGGGAACTGGGTTTTTCCCCAAAGGGGATGAAGACACATTTTTTGGCATTGAGCTTAAGGCCATGGTTCTGACACCAGCCATTGTTCTCATTGAGGCCTTGTGATTCATATAGGCCAATTTTGTTACTGAACACTGATTATAAAATTTTCATGACAATATTAGCTAATAGGATAAAGAAAATATTACCTAATCTAATACATAATGATCAGACAGGGTTAATTCTGCATAGAAAAGTACAAGGTAGCATTATTAAATTACTATCATTAATAGACACAGCTTGCAAATACAAAAACAACTAACTGTTATCAACCTAGACATAGAAAAGGCTTTTGATTCTATTAGTTGGTCTTATCTACAAAGAATTCTGATTGGTTTTGAATTCTCCTCAGATTTTGTCAACTTATTAATGAAAATTTATAGTGGGGCACAAGCTTAAGTGAAAATCGGATCATGTCTATCCTCACCACTAGAAATCCTCAATGAAACTAGACAAGGTTGTCCTTTGTCACCATTATTGTTTGCTCTTTCAATGGAACCTTTTGCTACATATATCAGAAACAAGCAAAATATAAAAGGCTTTCAAATTAATAAGGACTATTGTCCTAAGATATAATTATTTGCTGATGATATATTGTTAACGTTGGGTGATACTGATGGTTCTTTTCATGATGTTATAAATACCTTAAGCAAGTTTGAAAGAATTTCAGGGCTTAAATATAATCATAATAAAGCCAAAACATTACTAATTAACAAAAAGATCAACAAAAACTTAACAGAGAATAGCCTGTTTAATTGGGAGAATGATGTATTAGAATATTTGGGTGTCAGTATAAAGAGTACATGGAAAGAGTCTGTTAAACTAAACTACAATAATTGGATAACCACCATTAGTGAACTAATCAAATGATAGAATAAAATGGAGGATAGGGTCTCTTTAATTAAAATGATAATTTTACCTGAAATTTTGTTTTATATACAGTCATTGATACTACCTCTCCCAAAAACTTATTTAAAAAATTAGATTCCATGCTACTTACATTTGTATGGTTCTCCTTAAAACCTAGGATTGCATATAAATGGCACATTAGAGCTTAGAACAGTAATGGGATAGCATTTCCTAGCTTAGATCTTTATTCCAAATCAGTTATATTTAACGTAATATTACATTGGATCACAGCTGCTTATATATCTGGCTGGAAAACAATACATGAGATTGATATAACTGATGTCAGAACTATAGAAAATCAATTTAAGGAACAATATGGAATAAGTAGAGTTCATTGGCTTTTATGTGAATTTTGTTTATTTAATAAGAAGTTTGATCATTTTTCTTATGGCATTAATCAAATATTTAATAACTTTAAAAATATAATTGATTGTAATTACAGCATTAAACAATTTCTATTTCTTATATTCCCTATAACATACTCCCCTGATTGCCTAGATTCTTTCAACATCAATGCAATGCAAAAATTAAAGGAAAATAACTTGATATTCTGACATCAGTTATTGAAAATAAGAATATTAAACTACCAAACTCTCTTTTTTTGATAATAGTTTTGATAATAGTCAAGACAGTTGGTTGTTTATACACTCATTACGGCAGTTTATAGAAAACAAAATGAGAGTATCAATCAGTTTAGAGACTGAATCTATACCTTGTTTGATTCAGCTTTTTATTAGGTGTCTTGAAAAGACAGATAATCAAACATTAAGTATCTCACCTATCTATAAGATACTAAGAGAAGACACTCTAAAGTATGACTCAGATTTTTGGAATTACTATGTAAATATTAATGGAGAACAAATATCTGATGAATACAAAACATTGTTATTGAATTCTGTGTATGGTACCTCTTTTTCATTATATTGGAGAGTGTATACATAGAAATTTATGAACAGGAGTTTCTATACTCCACATAAATAAATCTTATACTCAAAAACAGTAAAAGTAAATGTTGGAAATGCGATGAGTTACTAGAGGCCAACTGGGTTCACTTGTTCATTGAATGTAGAAATGTTATTCAATACTGGAAAGACTTCAGATATTTTGCAAATGATTTATGGTCTGATAACTGTCATGTTTCTAACTCACTAATCCTATTCAATGTTCCTATACCTAATGTAATACTTAAATCTCAGATTCAGTTACTCTGCCCAGTTCTTGCAATTGCCAGAAAAGTTATTACTTTGAACTGGAAAAGTAAACAAGATTTGATGTTTAAAGATTTTATTAATTTAGCAAAAGTTGTTTGTAAAAAAGAACTGCAAACCATTTGTTATAGAACTCATAACATTACTCATAAAAAAATAGCATGTCAAAAATTGGAAAACCTTTTGAACAAATACTGATAACTTCTCACGGATAAAATGATTGTTTATCATGGATGAATGTAAATATTGTAAATAGATTTTTTATTGTATTTGTTATATGTACATTTGAATATGTTTGTAATGAAAACAAAATAAAAAGTTTTTGAAAAAAAAAGAAAATGTTCTAGTATTTTATTAATTAAAGTTTATGCATTACAAGTAATGAGAATGAGAAAATTAGAAAGAGTGTATTAGCAAATAAGGGAAGAGGCCTGTGGAGGATAATAAAGTATTAATTAGTTTTGTAATCCTTGACCTGAGAAACTTACTTCGGTCCATCCTGTGTAAAATAACACTATTTGTGACACATTTCCTCCTATGAAAATAAATAATCTGTTAAATTACATTGAAAAAACATCTAATTTGACTGTTCAACTTACTATCCTTCCTTAGTACTCCTGTTGGGAAGTAGAGAGGATGGTGTCAGAAAAATATGTATTAGTGTATGTATTAGTAATATGCTTAATGCATTTAGAGCTTGAAAAGGGTTAACACATGTATTCTATTTTACACTGCATAAATCTGTACAAATTGCAGAAGCTTTCTGACCTTGTATTGTCATGAAATATGCGCAGCTAAAATCTTTGCTTATGCCTTGGAAATTTACTGAGAAGCAGATGATTTCTGCTTGTGTCAGGAAAATAATGAATAGAACAATACCACTTGTATAAATGTTATGAAACTTAGACAAGGAGTTCCGCTTGTACTGTGAGAAAATACACAGCTGCAGAAGCTATAGATAATTAAAACAAAGACTGTTTGAAAAGATGAACTGCAATTAGCATTTGCTTGTGTCTGAGTTAGAAAAGTACATTGAAATGTAACACATGCATTAAAACAACACAATAGAAGTTTTGTAACGGGCTAGGGCCCACCAAGGCCAGGTTGTTTTTCTCAAAAGTTTCTCACAAATCTAATCATGTCAGCAGAAAATCTGAGTAACATCTGCTGTAGAACAATACTGAAAGTTGTGTTTGATTACATTAGCTATAGAAGGCTATGTCTTGTAAAACAGTATAAAAATAGCATACTTCCTGTTAGTAGTTAGGCAAAATCCTGTATTTGCATGTTTTGTCTCCTTGCTGCAAGTTATTAAATGTGCCTTAACTGAACCTTACATGTATTGGTCTTTGAAGTCTTTTCCTTTGACAGATTGGTCCTTCGGACCGGAAACCCTCACTTCACCTCGGATCAGACAGGCCAGGTGGCTTTAAACCATACGGGGAAGAAACCACATCGGTTCTTCTTATTTGAAAAGCCCTCCGACTGAATTGTCGTACAAAAGAGGCCAGCCACTTTCTGATCTGCGATTGAAGGATGGGTTTACATGAACCAGGTGATCAATCACGAAGGCTCAGGTAAGGTGAATCTACCTTTTTTTCTGTTTCAGATCAGGGACTAGATTTGCATTGTTTTTGTAAGGACTATATTTTTATAAGTCAGGGACAAAAAAGATTGCTGTCTTATCATAGATCAGGGAAACAGAGCAGGTAGGCAGTCATTCTGAAGAGACTATAACAAAATCCGTGGTACCACGTTAAAAATAAGGAGTTACGTAATGATTAAGAGGTTAGAACAAAATGGGTAATAATTGCGCAAAAAGATCCCAAAATCCGCCGTTAACCAAAGACGTGAAATACATGCAGTCACAGCGTGCTGATAATATTAAATACTACTCAAAATGGGTTAATAAGTATGAATTTGATGGTAAATTAGAAAAATCCTTGCTTATCAAACTTGCCAAACAGCTTAAAACCGATTCTAAACGTCGGGTAAAAAAGTAGCGCCAATTAGGAATTCCTCAGGCACACAGGTGGATTGAGGAGGTAAACCATAGGAAACAAAAGAATAATAATTCAAAAGCAATGTTTTTAGATAAGGAGGACAATAACCTAATAATAGCATCAGCCACTCCGCCTCCCTTACCAGAATATGAAGCAAGTGAACAAGTTAGTCCACCTCTGCAATATCCTGCTGCCACTGTAAACAGAGACACTACAAAAGCAAAACCGTTTATTAGAGATCCCGTCGAGACCAGGTCTTGAACACGGGCAGGTAATTTAAAAGGGGACATTGAGCTATACCAAATGGGTAGGAATTCACAATCTATGAGTGAAGAAGAAATATGCCCACTTATAGAAGCGCCTAATCCTCAGGCAGGGCAAGAAGTTCAGGACTCAACTATTCTACTGTATAGACCCTGGACTCCGGAAGACATCCGGAAAGCCAGTGAGGGGATTCCCCATCCAAAAGTTAATTTTAGAAAGTTCTTAGAAGATTTACAAGGAATGAGGCTAAGTTATAATCTAAATGGAGAAGAGGTAGAAAAAGTAGTCAGACAAATTGTGGGACCAGATTGGCACATGATTAGTGGCGACTGGAATCCCCATGACGCTGCTCTCAGGCCCCTCCCACATAGCAGCACAGAACTAGACAACAGAGTGAAAGGTCTTACAGACCGCATCTCTGAGAAATGGAAGCCTAGGGCAGACTGGACTTGCATTAATCAGTGCATCCAACAAGAAGGCGAAACTGTTGACTGATATTATGCCAGGCTGTTAGAATGTTTTAATAACCATTGTGGAATGCAGGTTCCTGAAGATCAGACACACGATTACCCATATGAGCAGCAGCTAAAGAATGCATTTTTGAAAGGCAGCATTGCACCCATAAGCAGTTTTATTACAAAGCACATGGTAGATCATCGTACAAGCAGGTTACAGTCATTATTTGAATGTGCTAGGCATGCCGAAAGGCATTTTAATAAAGAAAATGAAAGCCCAAGTATTTTCTGTAGAAGATGAAGCAGAAGTTTATGTAGTACAGTCTGGGAAAAAGGGCAAGAGAAATGTCCAGGGAAACAACCAATCTGATCAGCGATCAGAGGACTTTTAAGGGCGAAAGAAAAGGGGTGAATGTTTTAAATGTGGTAAAAAGGGACACTTGGCAAGGGATCGCAAGAAAAACAAGAAGGCAACCACAGAAGACAAGGAGGGTGAGGACTGACTATATGATAGTCAAGAATCACTAGAAGGGGATAGCAGAGAAAGAACAAATAAAAATGTGATAGAGGGAGTAGTGGATGTGACAGAAGAAATAGAGGAAGTGCAGGAAGTTACGGATAGTGAAGAAAATGAAATATTGGATTTAACTTTATTGAGCTTAGAGCTGTATTTAGCAGACATGAAATCAGAAGTTACACTCCTGGTAGAAGGGAGGGAAGTCAGATTCTTGTGTGACTCAGGGGTATCACGGACCCTGATACATCCCTCCAAACTGCCAGAGAATTCAGAGTCACCTGATTACATATTAGTGAAAGCAGCTAATGGACAGCTGTATCGGGAGCCCCTCTCCCATAATATTGCAATAACTGATCCTGTTTCACGATTGACCCAGAAAAGCAAAATTGTTGTTTCTGCAAAATGCCCAGTAAATCTCTTGGGCAGAGACCTTATGCAGCTATTTAGTATAGCAGTAGTTCCGACTATGCAGGGTATGGAAGCATAGTGACAAATTGATACCTTTGCAGTGCAATCGGAGGGTGAAATGTTTTATTGGTACAGCCAGGACTTGGTTAGGACAGGTCCAGGGGCAGTAACCGAAGAGTTGATGAACGTAGCCATCAGCAAGTTCCCCTCCCTTGACATTGATAAACAGCATTTGTTGCACTGTACTCTGTATTATTGTAACACACCAGGACCTGATAAGGAATATGAGCAAGTATTGTTTAGAACTTGTGCAAACAGATTGATATTACGTAATCTGTACTGGGACATGGAAGGGAACAGTGTAGCCAGCTGTTCATTGCCCCAGGAATTCTTTGCACTCTATAAATCTAATCGATTACCACGCGTTAGCTTAACTAAGGACAAGAATGTAGAATGGGTAGACTTAGGAGAAAAAGTCACATGATGGGAAAAACAGGCAGAGTTAGAACTGTCAGAACAGGGAATACAAATGCAGAAGTTGAATTGGATAACTCAGACCCACCCAGCCGTACACTTGCAGTCTAGCAAGGACAGCTGATTAGCACTCCTATTAGAGGAGGAAGAGAATGCCTTACAGAATATACCCGAAACTCTTTGGTAAACAGGAAAGTCAGATGTAGGACTTATTCGTACAGCAGGACCAGTTACTATTATGCCAAAGTCAGCATTTAGACCACAGAAAAGACAGTATCCCTTAAGAAAAGATGCAGAGGTAGGAATCAAACCTATTATAGCAGCTTTACTTAAGGAAGGGGTGCTGGTGGAATCTCCTGATTTACCATGTAACACACCCTTATTTCCTGTTAAGAAAGCAAATGGAGAATGGCGTATGGTCCAAGATTTACAAGCCGTAAATGATGCAGTAATACCAAGGGCACCTACAGTTCCAGACCCACACACCCTGTTAAATGATTTAAAACCTTAACAGAAATATTTTTCTGTGGTAGATATCAGCAATGTATTCTTTTCGATACGGATACACCCTGACAGCCAGTATTGGTTTGCATTCACATTTCAGGGGGAAAAGTATACATATATGCGACTACCACAGGGATATTGTGAAAGTCCAACAATATTGTCACAAGAAATGGCAAGCAACTTGGTGGGATTTACCCCACCAAGAGGTAGTCAGATTTTACTTTATGTTGATGATATCCTGCTGGCGGCCCTCACCCAGCAGGATCGCAAAGTAGATACCATAGCGCTATTACAATTTTTAGCCACTGAAGGACATAAAGTAAACAAAAATAAACTGCATATTTGGAAAAAACAAGTTAAATACCTAGGATATGTAATATCCAAGGAGGGTAGGACATTAGATGAGGATAGAAAAATAGCGATTTTACAAGCACCAAAACCCACTACCAAGAAGGAAATGATGTCCTTCCTGGGTATGACTAATTTTTGTCGGAGCTGGATTCCAAACTATGCCTTGGAATCTGCACTGCTGACTAACCTGATTTATAAAAAGCCTCTGGCAGCACAGGATTTGTTACAGTGGACACCAGAAGCAGAATCTGCTTTCTGCAAACTGAAACAGTTAATAGCATCCTCATTAGTTTTAGGATTACCAAACTATCATAAACGTTTTTTCCAAACTGTAGATTGTAAGCAAGGCTATATGACATCAATGTTAACACAGCAGCATGGGGACAAGCAACGCCCTGTTGCTTATTATTCATCACAACTGGACCCAGTGGCATGGTCTTTACCTCACTGTGTACAAGCAGTAGTTGCAGCTGCAATGGCAGTACAGGCTTCGGCCTCAGTAGTTTTGTTCCACCCTCTCACATTGAGAGTGCCTCATGCAGTCACGATTATTTTACTGCAAGAGAAGGTAGCATATCTTTCCCCTACTAGGCATCTTTCCTGTATGACTATATTGTTGAGCCAACCTCATATGACAATTGAACGATGTACAACTTTGAACCCTTCTACCTTGCTCCCAACTCCTGCAGATGGCACACCACACAGCTGCCTGCAGGTGATTGAGCAAAAGACACTGCCTAGAAAAGATCTCACGGATGTCCCCTTGAATGATGCTGAGGTGACATATTACGTGGATGGCTCGTGTAAAAGGGGTCCTGCAGGACAGAACCTAGTAGGATATGCAGTAGTTTCTGATACTGACATTATAGAAGTGAAATCTTTACCACACAATTTATCTGCACAGGCAGCAGAATTGATTGCCTTAACACAGGCATGTACCTTAGCAAAGGGTAAATGTGTAAACATTTTTACTGACAGCCAGTACACTTTCTCTACTGCACATGTTTTTGCGCAACAGTGGAAAAATTGAGGAATGATAACATCTACTGGCAAACCAATCAATCATGCACAGTTTATTTTAGATCTTTTAGAATCTATTCAGTTACCTCAGAAAGTAGCTATTTGTAAATGCACAGCTCATACCAAGCAACAGGATAGGATTTCAAAAGGTAATGCGAGAGCTGATACAGCTGCAAAGCAGGCAGCTTCAGAAGTATTTCTTTTAAATGAGTAATTACAACCCTCTGAGATTTTAGATGTAGAAATGTTAAAGACAATGCAGATACTTACTACGCAAGCTGAAAAAAGAAAGAGGGGTAAAACGAGGAGCAATTCTCGAAAAGGGGCTGTACATCTCTAAAGAAGGGAAACTGATATTGCCATCTAATTTGTTTAGATATGCAGCTTTGTTGAGGCATGGGCATTGCCATGTCTCAACACGGGGGATGGTACAGCTGGTGAACCAAGTGTTCACGACATACGGATTCTTAAACTACTCTAAAAATTTTGTTCGATGTGCTACATTTGTAATAAACATCATGCACAAGGGGCGTTAAAGCCCAAGCAAGGGAGTTTCCCTACGCCACCATATCCGTTTCATACTATCTGTACGGATTTCATAGAATTGAACAAATGTGAAAATAAGAAGTATTGTCTTGTCATTGTAGATATGTTTTCCAGATGGATGGAAGCCTTTCCGACTAAAAATCCAGATGCAGCAACCGTGGCGAAAATACTTGTTAAAGAAATCATTCCTAGATTCGGCATTCCGGAAAGGATCTACAGTGACAACGGCACACACTTCATAAACCAGACCATACAACAGTTAAGTAAACATTTTGGTATTTCTTTAAAAAATCATTGTGCATACCACCCACAATCTGCAGAGCTAGTAGAGAGGCATAATGGGATTTTAAAGAGTAAGCTAAGGAAGTTAATAGTAGAAACGCAGAGGAATTGGGTGTACTGTCTGCCCATGGCACTGTTGAGCATGAGAACTGTTCTGAATGCAAAAGGATTGACTCCTTTTGAAAAACTATTTGGAAGGGCTTATTATATACCTCAGTGGAAACCTCTCATGCCCGCAGACCAGGAAGCTGACTGTACACTCGCAGAGTAAATGAGAAATCTGTTAAATTCTAAACATCTGTTGCAATCAAATTCTGTTTCAGATAAAGAACAAACCAGACCATCAGAAGTGGCAGTGGTCCCAGGTATCTGGATCTGGGTGAAGACAATAAAGAAAAAGAATTGGGCGTCACCAAAGTGGGAAGGTCCATATCAAGTGCTTCTGTCGACACCCACTGCAGTCAAGATAACAGAGCTTGCCTCCTGGATCCACCTGGCACACTGTAAACTAGTCAAAAACTTTGAACTGGACAAAAATCTTGTCACATGCCAAGAGTAAAAATGATAGAGTCCAGAAGAAACAGGAATGCAGAACAACCCTTTCCTCAGAAGTATTGCATAATCATCCTGTTTACTGTACTAGTGACAATAATCCTTTTGCTGTGGTCTTTCCTTTTCCCAGCCACACAAACTGAATTGAATAAACGTGAAGTGTTGCTCATAAACTGGCACCCAAACTTTAAACACTTACCAGGCAATTAAATATGTGTATGCTGAGACTTTCAATGTTTCAAACTGCTGGATCTGCACAGCTTTGCCGACAGCATGCAGGGATTATTAATGACTACGGTCCCCCTAGGGGTCAATGAGACCTGGAAAAACTTGATTTATGATACCTCAACCATTACATCACAAGATAAAATAGCATTGCACATGTCTGTTCCACAAAAGGGAACTGTATGTTTTTATAAAAATGATACTGCTCAGGTGGGTTGGAGCAATTGCAATGTGACTGTTCCTTATAAATGTTACACTAAAGGTAACAATGCAGATTTTTATTGTAATACAAACTATGATTCATTTCTTGGATTGATGCACAAAACACTTGATGAAGTAAAACATAATTCTGTTCTTTATAAACAACTGTCTATGATTGATAAAAAAATGTTTCATGCAGGGCGAGTGTATATTCATAGTAAGGTTACTACTAAAGTAGAGGACTGTTATTTTGTGTGTGGCAGAAAGGCATACAAATGGTTACCTGAGAATTGGTCCGGCAGTTGTTTTTTGGGTTACCTGGTTCCGGCCATACGACACACTGCAGTTTTGCCTCGAGGAAAAATTTGAAATGTCCGAGAGGTCGTCAAGAAACCTGTAAATTCAGTGGGACAAATCAATGCACATTGGAAAAACCATCATTCTATAGGCAATGGACTGACACACATGGACTTGAGTGATACTGTTATATCGTGGGCAGGCATATTACCAGCATATGGAGCAACAAAATCGATCTTGGAGCTGAGAAAACTGTCTAAACTTCTCAAAGTAATGAGCAATGCAACTTTTTCTGCTCTCAAATTGGTGATTGATGAACTGAATGCCATGAGAACTGTAGTGCTTTAAAACCGCATGGCTCTCGACTTCACCCTAGCGGCGAGAGGTGGTACTTGCGCTTTAATCCAGGAAGAGTGCTGTTCATATATTCCTGACCATAAACACGAGATAGATAATCATCTTGAGGTAATTCAGCAA